>NW_028242815.1:0-101614 GCF_964263255.1 Lissotriton vulgaris
TAAATTGGCCATTTTCATGCACTTTTAACCATTCCATTAATCTTGTGTTTTGGGCCCCTGGAAGCATGAAAATCACTTTAAACATGCTAATTTTAGCTCTAACACTGATGATCCACCTACAAATGTGAACTGACTTTCAAAAATAAAACATTTGAAAACGGACCATTTTCCACATTTCTGAAGCATGACGTAATGGGGGGGTGTTATCTCTTTTGTCGAAAATCAGCCGTTTTTGCTCGAACATTAAATGCCTCCAAATGGTATTTAATTAACTTCCTGAGCCCCTGAAAGCATGAAAATCACTTTAAACATGCTAATTTTAGCTCTAACACTGATGATCCACCTACAAATGTGAACTGACGTTCAAAAATAAAACATTTGAAAACGGACCATTTTCCACATTTCTGAAGCATGACGTAATGGGGGGGTGTTATCTCTTTTGTCGAAAATCAGCCGTTTTTGCTCGAACATTAAATGCCTCCAAATGGTATTTATTTCACTTCCCGAGCCCCTGGAAGCATGAAAATCACTTTAAACATGCTAATTTTAGCTCTAACACTGATGATCCACCTACAAATGTGAACTGACGTTCAAAAATAAAACATTTGAAAACGGAACATTTTCCACATTTCTGAAGCATGACGTAATGGGGGGGTGTTATCTCTTTTGTCGAAAATCAGCCGTTTTTGCTCGAACATTAAATGCCTCCAAATGGTATTTAATTAACTTCCCGAGCCCCTGGAAGCATGAAAATCACTTTAAACATGCTAATTTTAGCTCTAACACTGATGATCCACCTACAAATGTGAACTGACGTTCAAAAATAAAACATTTGAAAACGGACCATTTTCCACATTTCTGAAGCATGACGTAATGGGGGGGTGTTATCTCTTTTGTCGAAAATCAGCCGTTTTTGCTCGAACATTAAATGCCTCCAAATGGTATTTATTTCACTTCCCGGGGTGAAGAAACCCTTTTTGAGAACTCAGAGTGAGTAAATTGGCCATTTTCATGCACTTTTAACCATTCCATTAATCTTGTGTTTTGGGCCCCTGGAAGCATGAAAATCACTTTAAACATGCTAATTTTAGCTCTAACACTGATGATCCACCTACAAATGTGAACTGACTTTCAAAAATAAAACATTTGAAAACGGACCATTTTCCACATTTCTGAAGCATGACGTAATGGGGGGGTGTTATCTCTTTTGTCGAAAATCAGCCGTTTTTGCTCGAACATTAAATGCCTCCAAATGGTATTTAATTAACTTCCTGAGCCCCTGGAAGCATGAAAATCACTTTAAACATGCTAATTTTAGCTCTAACACTGATGATCCACCTACAAATGTGAACTGACGTTCAAAAATAAAACATTTGAAAACGGACCATTTTCCACATTTCTGAAGCATGACGTAATGGGGGGGTGTTATCTCTTTTGTCGAAAATCAGCCGTTTTTGCTCGAACATTAAATGCCTCCAAATGGTATTTATTTCACTTCCCGAGCCCATGGAAGCATGAAAATCACTTTAAACATGCTAATTTTAGCTCTAACACTGATGATCCACCTACAAATGTGAACTGACGTTCAAAAATAAAACATTTTAAAACGGACCATTTTCCACATTTCTGAAGCATGACGTAATGGGGGGGTGTTATCTCTTTTGTCGAAAATCAGCCGTTTTTGCTCGAACATTAAATGCCTCCAAATGGTATTTAATTAACTTCCCGGGGTGAAGAAACCCTTTTTGAGAACTCAGAGTGAGTAAATTGGCCATTTTCATGCACTTTTAACCATTCCATTAATCTTGTGTTTTGGGCCCCTGGAAGCATGAAAATCACTTTAAACATGCTAATTTTAGCTCTAACACTGATGATCCACCTACAAATGTGAACTGACTTTCAAAAATAAAACATTTGAAAACGGACCATTTTCCACATTTCTGAAGCATGACGTAATGGGGGGGTGTTATCTCTTTTGTCGAAAATCAGCCGTTTTTGCTCGAACATTAAATGCCTCCAAATGGTATTTAATTAACTTCCTGAGCCCCTGGAAGCATGAAAATCACTTTAAACATGCTAATTTTAGCTCTAACACTGATGATCCACCTACAAATGTGAACTGACGTTCAAAAATAAAACATTTGAAAACGGACCATTTTCCACATTTCTGAAGCATGACGTAATGGGGGGGTGTTATCTCTTTTGTCGAAAATCAGCCGTTTTTGCTCGAACATTAAATGCCTCCAAATGGTATTTATTTCACTTCCCGAGCCCATGGAAGCATGAAAATCACTTTAAACATGCTAATTTTAGCTCTAACACTGATGATCCACCTACAAATGTGAACTGACGTTCAAAAATAAAACATTTTAAAACGGACCATTTTCCACATTTCTGAAGCATGACGTAATGGGGGGGTGTTATCTCTTTTGTCGAAAATCAGCCGTTTTTGCTCGAACATTAAATGCCTCCAAATGGTATTTAATTAACTTCCCGGGGTGAAGAAACCCTTTTTGAGAACTCAGAGTGAGTAAATTGGCCATTTTCATGCACTTTTAACCATTCCATAAATCTTGTGTTTTGGGCCCCTGGAAGCATGAAAATCACTTTAAACATGCTAATTTTAGCTCTAACACTGATGATCCACCTACAAATGTGAACTGACGTTCAAAAATAAAACATTTGAAAACTGACCATTTTCCACATTTCTGAAGCATGACGTAATTGGGGGGTGTTATCTCTTTTGTCGAAAATCAGCCGTTTTTGCTCGAACATTAAATGCCTCCAAATGGTATTTAATTAACTTCCCGAGCCCCTGGAAGCATGAAAATCACTTTAAACATGCTAATTTTAGCTCTAACACTGATGATCCACCTACAAATGTGAACTGACGTTCAAAAATAAAACATTTGAAAACGGACCATTTTCCACATTTCTGAAGCATGACGTAATGGGGGGGGTGTTAGCTCTTTTGTCGAAAATCAGCCGTTTTTGCTCGAACATTAAATGCCTCCAAATGGTATTTAATTAACTTCCCGAGCCCCTGGAAGCATGAAAATCACTTTAAACATGCTAATTTTAGCTCTAACACTGATGATCCACCTACAAATGTGAACTGACGTTCAAAAATAAAACATTTGAAAACGGACCATTTTCCACATTTCTGAAGCATGACGTAATGGGGGGGTGTTATCTCTTTTGTCGAAAATCAGCCGTTTTTGCTCGAACATTAAATGCCTCCAAATGGTATTTATTTCACTTCCCGGGGTGAAGAAACCCTTTTTGAGAACTCAGAGTGAGTAAATTGGCCATTTTCATGCACTTTTAACCATTCCATTAATCTTGTGTTTTGGGCCCCTGGAAGCATGAAAATCACTTTAAACATGCTAATTTTAGCTCTAACGCTGATGATCCACCTACAAATGTGAACTGACGTTCAAAAATAAAACATTTGAAAACGGACCATTTTCCACATTTCTGAAGCATGACGTAATGGGGGGGTGTTATCTCTTTTGTCGAGAATCAGCCGTTTTTGCTCGAACATTAAATGCCTCCAAATGGTATTTAATTAACTTCCTGAGCCCCTGGAAGCATGAAAATCACTTTAAACATGCTAATTTTAGCTCTAACACTGATGATCCACCTACAAATGTGAACTGACGTTCAAAAATAAAACATTTGAAAACGGACCATTTTCCACATTTCTGAAGCATGACGTAATGGGGGGGTGTTATCTCTTTTGTCGAAAATCAGCCGTTTTTGCTCGAACATTAAATGCCTCCAAATGGTATTTAATTAACTTCCCGGGGTGAAGAAACCCTTTTTGAGAACTCAGAGTGAGTAAATTGGCCATTTTCATGCACTTTTAACCATTCCATAAATCTTGTGTTTTGGGCCCCTGGAAGCATGAAAATCACTTTAAACATGCTAATTTTAGCTCTAACACTGATGATCCACCTACAAATGTGAACTGACGTTCAAAAATAAAACATTTGAAAACGGACCATTTTCCACATTTCTGAAGCATGACGTAATGGGGGGGTGTTATCTCTTTTGTCGAAATTCAGCCGTTTTTGCTCGAACATTAAATGCCTCCAAATGGTATTTAATTAACTTCCCGGGGTGAAGAACCCCTTTTTGAGAACTCAGAGTGAGTAAATTAGCCATTTTCATGCACTTTTAACCATTCCATAAATCTTGTGTTTTGGGCCCCTTGAAGCATGAAAATCACTTTAAACATGCTAATTTTAGCTCTAACACTGATGATCCACCTACAAATGTGAACTGACGTTCAAAAATAAAACATTTGAAAACGGACCATTTTCCACATTTCTGAAGCATGACGTAATTGGGGGGTGTTATCTCTTTTGTCGAAAATCAGCCGTTTTTGCTCGAACATTAAATGCCTCCAAATGGTATTTATTTCACTTCCCGAGCCCATGGAAGCATGAAAATCACTTTAAACATGCTAATTTTAGCTCTAACACTGATGATCCACCTACAAATGTGAACTGACGTTCAAAAATAAAACATTTTAAAACGGACCATTTTCCACATTTCTGAAGCATGACGTAATGGGGGGGTGTTATCTCTTTTGTCGAAAATCAGCCGTTTTTGCTCGAACATTAAATGCCTCCAAATGGTATTTAATTAACTTCCCGGGGTGAAGAAACCCTTTTTGAGAACTCAGAGTGAGTAAATTGGCCATTTTCATGCACTTTTAACCATTCCATAAATCTTGTGTTTTGGGCCCCTGGAAGCATGAAAATCACTTTAAACATGCTAATTTTAGCTCTAACACTGATGATCCACCTACAAATGTGAACTGACGTTCAAAAATAAAACATTTGAAAACTGACCATTTTCCACATTTCTGAAGCATGACGTAATTGGGGGGTGTTATCTCTTTTGTCGAAAATCAGCCGTTTTTGCTCGAACATTAAATGCCTCCAAATGGTATTTAATTAACTTCCCGAGCCCCTGGAAGCATGAAAATCACTTTAAACATGCTAATTTTAGCTCTAACACTGATGATCCACCTACAAATGTGAACTGACATTCAAAAATAAAACATTTGAAAACGGACCATTTTCCACATTTCTGAAGCATGACGTAATGGGGGGGGTGTTAGCTCTTTTGTCGAAAATCAGCCGTTTTTGCTCGAACATTAAATGCCTCCAAATGGTATTTAATTAACTTCCCGAGCCCCTGGAAGCATGAAAATCACTTTAAACATGCTAATTTTAGCTCTAACACTGATGATCCACCTACAAATGTGAACTGACGTTCAAAAATAAAACATTTGAAAACGGACCATTTTCCACATTTCTGAAGCATGACGTAATTGGGGGGTGTTATCTCTTTTGTCGAAAATCAGCCGTTTTTGCTCGAACATTAAATCCCTCCAAATGGTATTTATTTCACTTCCCGAGCCCATGGAAGCATGAAAATCACTTTAAACATGCTAATTTTAGCTCTAACACTGATGATCCACCTACAAATGTGAACTGACGTTCAAAAATAAAACATTTTAAAACGGACCATTTTCCACATTTCTGAAGCATGACGTAATGGGGGGGGGGGGTTATCTCTTTTGTCGAAAATCAGCCGTTTTTGCTCGAACATTAAATGCCTCCAAATGGTATTTAATTAACTTCCCGGGGTGAAGAAACCCTTTTTGAGAACTCAGAGTGAGTAAATTGGCCATTTTCATGCACTTTTTACCATTCCATAAATCTTGTGTTTTGGGCCCCTGGAAGCATGAAAATCACTTTAAACATGCTAATTTTAGCTCTAACACTGATGATCCACCTACAAATGTGAACTGACTTTCAAGAATAAAACATTTGAAAACGGACCATTTTCCACATTTCTGAAGCATGACGTAATGGGGGGGTGTTATCTCTTTTGTCGAAAATCAGCCGTTTTTGCTCGAACATTAAATGCCTCCAAATGGTATTTAATTAATTTCCTGGGGTGAAGAAACCCTTTTTGAGAACTCAGAGTGAGTAAATTGGCCATTTTCATGCACTTTTAACCATTCCATAAATCTTGTGTTTTGGGCCCCTGGAAGCATGAAAATCACTTTAAACATGCTAATTTTAGCTCTAACACTGATGATCCACCTACAAATGTGAACTGACGTTCAAAAATAAAACATTTGAAAACGGACCATTTTCCACATTTCTGAAGCATGACGTAATGGGGGGGTGTTATCTCTTTTGTCGAAAATCAGCCGTTTTTGCTCGAACATTAAATGCCTCCAAATGATATTTAATTAACTTCCCGGGGTGAAGAAACCCTTTTTGAGAACTCAGAGTGAGTAAATTGGCCATTTTCATGCACTTTTAACCATTCCATAAATCTTGTGTTTTGGGCCCCTGGAAGCATGAAAATCACTTTAAACATGCTAATTTTAGCTCTAACACTGATGATCCACCTACAAATGTGAACTGACGTTCAAAAATAAAACATTTGAAAACTGACCATTTTCCACATTTCTGAAGCATGACGTAATTGGGGGGTGTTATCTCTTTTGTCGAAAATCAGCCGTTTTTGCTCGAACATTAAATGCCTCCAAATGGTATTTAATTAACTTCCCGAGCCCCTGGAAGCATGAAAATCACTTTAAACATGCTAATTTTAGCTCTAACACTGATGATCCACCTACAAATGTGAACTGACGTTCAAAAATAAAACATTTGAAAACGGACCATTTTCCACATTTCTGAAGCATGACGTAATGGGGGGGGTGTTAGCTCTTTTGTCGAAAATCAGCCGTTTTTGCTCGAACATTAAATGCCTCCAAATGGTATTTAATTAACTTCCCGAGCCCCTGGAAGCATGAAAATCACTTTAAACATGCTAATTTTAGCTCTAACACTGATGATCCACCTACAAATGTGAACTGACGTTCAAAAATAAAACATTTGAAAACGGACCATTTTCCACATTTCTGAAGCATGACGTAATGGGGGGGGTGTTATCTCTTTTGTCGAAAATCAGCCGTTTTTGCTCGAACATTAAATGCCTCCAAATGGTATTTATTTCACTTCCCGGGGTGAAGAAACCCTTTTTGAGAACTCAGAGTGAGTAAATTGGCCATTTTCATGCACTTTTAACCATTCCATTAATCTTGTGTTTTGGGCCCCTGGAAGCATGAAAATCACTTTAAACATGCTAATTTTAGCTCTAACACTGATGATCCACCTACAAATGTGAACTGACTTTCAAAAATAAAACATTTGAAAACGGACCATTTTCCACATTTCTGAAGCATGACGTAATGGGGGGTGTTATCTCTTTTGTCGAAAATCGGCCGTTTTTGCTCGAACATTAAATGCCTCCAAATGGTATTTAATTAACTTCCTGAGCCCCTGGAAGCATGAAAATCACTTTAAACATGCTAATTTTAGCTCTAACACTGATGATCCACCTACAAATGTGAACTGACGTTCAAAAATAAAACATTTGAAAACGGACCATTTTCCACATTTCTGAAGCATGACGTAATGGGGGGGTGTTATCTCTTTTGTCGAAAATCAGCCGTTTTTGCTCGAACATTAAATGCCTCCAAATGGTATTTATTTCACTTCCCGGGGTGAAGAAACCCTTTTTGAGAACTCAGAGTGAGTAAATTGGCCATTTTCATGCACTTTTAACCATTCCATTAATCTTGTGTTTTGGGCCCCTGGAAGCATGAAAATCACTTTAAACATGCTAATTTTAGCTCTAACACTGATGATCCACCTACAAATGTGAACTGACTTTCAAAAATAAAACATTTGAAAACGGACCATTTTCCACATTTCTGAAGCATGACGTAATGGGGGGGTGTTATCTCTTTTGTCGAAAATCAGCCGTTTTTGCTCGAACATTAAATGCCTCCAAATGGTATTTAATTAACTTCCTGAGCCCCTGGAAGCATGAAAATCACTTTAAACATGCTAATTTTAGCTCTAACACTGATGATCCACCTACAAATGTGAACTGACGTTCAAAAATAAAACATTTGAAAACGGACCATTTTCCACATTTCTGAAGCATGACGTAATGGGGGGGTGTTATCTCTTTTGTCGAAAATCAGCCGTTTTTGCTCGAACATTAAATGCCTCCAAATGGTATTTATTTCACTTCCCGAGCCCCTGGAAGCATGAAAATCACTTTAAACATGCTAATTTTAGCTCTAACACTGATGATCCACCTACAAATGTGAACTGACGTTCAAAAATAAAACATTTGAAAACGGACCATTTTCCACATTTCTGAAGCATGACGTAATGGGGGGGTGTTATCTCTTTTGTCGAAAATCAGCCGTTTTTGCTCGAACATTAAATGCCTCCAAATGGTATTTAATTAACTTCCTGAGCCCCTGGAAGCATGAAAATCACTTTAAACATGCTAATTTTAGCTCTAACACTGATGATCCACCTACAAATGTGAACTGACGTTCAAAAATAAAACATTTGAAAACGGACCATTTTCCACATTTCTGAAGCATGACGTAATGGGGGGGGGTGTTATCTCTTTTGTCGAAAATCAGCCGTTTTTGCTCGAACATTAAATGCCTCCAAATGGTATTTAATTAACTTCCCGGGGTGAAGAAACCCTTTTTGAGAACTCAGAGTGAGTAAATTGGCCATTTTCATGCACTTTTAACCATTCCATAAATCTTGTGTTTTGGGCCCCTGGAAGCATGAAAATCACTTTAAACATGCTAATTTTAGCTCTAACACTGATGATCCACCTACAAATGTGAACTGACGTTCAAAAATAAAACATTTGAAAACGGACCATTTTCCACATTTCTGAAGCATGACGTAATGGGGGGGGGTGTTAGCTCTTTTGTCGAAAATCAGCCGTTTTTGCTCGAACATTAAATGCCTCCAAATGGTATTTAATTAACTTCCCGAGCCCCTGGAAGCATGAAAATCACTTTAAACATGCTAATTTTAGCTCTAACACTGATGATCCACCTACAAATGTGAACTGACGTTCAAAAATAAAACATTTGAAAACGGACCATTTTCCACATTTCTGAAGCATGACGTAATGGGGGGGTGTTATCTCTTTTGTCGAAAATCAGCCGTTTTTGCTCGAACATTAAATGCCTCCAAATGGTATTTATTTCACTTCCCGGGGTGAAGAAACCCTTTTTGAGAACTCAGAGTGAGTAAATTGGCCATTTTCATGCACTTTTAACCATTCCATTAATCTTGTGTTTTGGGCCCCTGGAAGCATGAAAATCACTTTAAACATGCTAATTTTAGCTCTAACACTGATGATCCACCTACAAATGTGAACCGACGTTCAAAAATAAAACATTTGAAAACGGACCATTTTCCACATTTCTGAAGCATGACGTAATGGGGGGGTGTTATCTCTTTTGTCGAAAATCAGCCGTTTTTGCTCGAACATTAAATGCCTCCAAATGGTATTTAATTAACTTCCCGAGCCCCTGGAAGCATGAAAATCACTTTAAACATGCTAATTTTAGCTCTAACACTGATGATCCACCTACAAATGTGAACTGACGTTCAAAAATAAAACATTTGAAAACGGACCATTTTCCACATTTCTGAAGCATGACGTAATGGGGGGGGTGTTATCTCTTTTGTCGAAAATCAGCCGTTTTTGCTCGAACATTAAATGCCTCCAAATGGTATTTAATTAACTTCCTGAGCCCCTGGAAGCATGAAAATCACTTTAAACATGCTAATTTTAGCTCTAACACTGATGATCCACCTACAAATGTGAACTGACGTTCAAAAATAAAACATTTGAAAACGGACCATTTTCCACATTTCTGAAGCATGACGTAATGGGGGGGGTGTTATCTCTTTTGTCGAAAATCAGCTGTTTTTGCTCGAACATTAAATGCCTCCAAATGGTATTTAATTAACTTCCCGGGGTGAAGAAACCCTTTTTGAGAACTCAGAGTGAGTAAATTGGCCATTTTCATGCACTTTTATCCATTCCATAAATCTTGTGTTTTGGGCCCCTGGAAGCATGACAATCACTTTAAACATGCTAATTTTAGCTCTAACACTGATGATCCACCTACAAATGTGAACTGACGTTCAAAAATAAAACATTTGAAAACGGACCATTTTTCACATTTCTGAAGCATGACGTAATGGGGGGGTGTTATCTCTTTTGTCGAAAATCAGCCGTTTTTGCTCGAACATTAAATGCCTCCAAATGGTATTTAATTAACTTCCCGAGCCCCTGGAAGCATGAAAATCACTTTAAACATGCTAATTTTAGCTCTAACACTGATGATCCACCTACAAATGTGAACTGACGTTCAAAAATGAAACATTTGAAAACGGACCATTTTCCACATTTCTGAAGCATGACGTAATGGGGGGGTGTTATCTCTTTTGTCGAAAATCAGCCGTTTTTGCTCGAACATTAAATGCCTCCAAATGGTATTTATTTCACTTCCCGAGCCCCTGGAAGCATGAAAATCACTTTAAACATGCTAATTTTAGCTCTAACACTGATGATCCACCTACAAATGTGAACTGACGTTCAAAAATAAAACATTTGAAAACGGACCATTTTCCACATTTCTGAAGCATGACGTAATGGGGGGTGTTATCTCTTTTGTCGAAAATCAGCCGTTTTTGCTCGAACATTAAATGCCTCCAAATGGTATTTAATTAACTTCCCGAGCCCCTGGAAGCATGAAAATCACTTTAAACATGCTAATTTTAGCTCTAACACTGATGATCCACCTACAAATGTGAACTGACGTTCAAAAATAAAACATTTGAAAACGGACCATTTTCCACATTTCTGAAGCATGACGTAATGGGGGGGTGTTATCTCTTTTGTCGAAAATCAGCCGTTTTTGCTCGAACATTAAATGCCTCCAAATGGTATTTAATTAACTTCCCGGGGTGAAGAAACCCTTTTTGAGAACTCAGAGTGAGTAAATTGGCCATTTTCATGCACTTTTAACCATTCCATAAATCTTGTGTTTTGGGCCCCTGGAAGCATGAAAATCACTTTAAACATGCTAATTTTAGCTCTAACACTGATGATCCACCTACAAATGTGAACTGACGTTCAAAAATAAAACATTTGAAAACGGACCATTTTCCACATTTCTGAAGCATGACGTAATGGGGGGGGTGTTATCTCTTTTGTCGAAAATCAGCCGTTTTTGCTCGAACATTAAATGCCTCCAAATGGTATTTAATTAACTTCCCGAGCCCCTGGAAGCATGAAAATCACTTTAAACATGCTAATTTTAGCTCTAACACTGATGATCCACCTACAAATGTGAACTGACGTTCAAAAATAAAACATTTGAAAACGGACCATTTTCCACATTTCTGAAGCATGACGTAATGGGGGGGTGTTATCTCTTTTGTCGAAAATCAGCCGTTTTTGCTCGAACATTAAATGCCTCCAAATGGTATTTAATTAACTTCCCGGGGTGAAGAAACCCTTTTTGAGAACTCAGAGTGAGTAAATTGGCCATTTTCATGCACTTTTAACCATTCCATAAATCTTGTGTTTTGGGCCCCTGGAAGCATGAAAATCACTTTAAACATGCTAATTTCAGCTCTAACACTGATGATCCACCTACAAATGTGAACTGACGTTCAAAAATAAAACATTTGAAAACGGACCATTTTCCACATTTCTGAAGCATGACGTAATGGGGGGGTGTTATCTCTTTTGTCGAAAATCAGCCGTTTTTGCTCGAACATTAAATGCCTCCAAATGGTATTTATTTCACTTCCCGGGGTGAAGAAACCCTTTTTGAGAACTCAGAGTGAGTAAATTGGCCATTTTCATGCACTTTTAACCATTCCATTAATCTTGTGTTTTTGGGCCCCTGGAAGCATGAAAATCACTTTAAACATGCTAATTTTAGCTCTAACACTGATGATCCACCTACAAATGTGAACTGACGTTCAAAAATAAAACATTTGAAAACGGACCATTTTCCACATTTCTGAAGCATGACGTAATGGGGGGGGTGTTATCTCTTTTGTCAAAAATCAGCCGTTTTTGCTCGAACATTAAATGCCTCCAAATGGTATTTAATTAACTTCCCGGGGTGAAGAAACCCTTTTTGAGAACTCAGAGTGAGTAAATTGGCCATTTTCATGCACTTTTAACCATTCCATAAATCTTGTGTTTTGGGCCCCTGGAAGCATGAAAATCACTTTAAACATGCTAATTTTAGCTCTAACACTGATGATCCACCTACAAATGTGAACTGACGTTCAAAAATAAAACATTTGAAAACGGACCATTTTCCACATTTCTGAAGCATGACGTAATGGGGGGGTGTTATCTCTTTTGTCGAAAATCAGCCGTTTTTGCTCGAACATTAAATGCCTCCAAATGGTATTTATTTCACTTCCCGGGGTGAAGAAACCCTTTTTGAGAACTCAGAGTGAGTAAATTGGCCATTTTCATGCACTTTTAACCATTCCATTAATCTTGTGTTTTTGGACCCCTGGAAGCATGAAAATCACTTTAAACATGCTAATTTTAGCTCTAACACTGATGATCCACCTACAAATGTGAACTGACGTTCAAAAATAAAACATTTGAAAACGGACCATTTTCCACATTTCTGAAGCATGACGTAATGGGGGGGTGTTATCTCTTTTGTCGAAAATCAGCCGTTTTTGCTCGAACATTAAATGCCTCCAAATGGTATTTAATTAACTTCCCGAGCCCCTGGAAGCATGAAAATCACTTTAAACATGCTAATTTTAGCTCTAACACTGATGATCCACCTACAAATGTGAACTGACGTTCAAAAATAAAACATTTGAAAACGGACCATTTTCCACATTTCTGAAGCATGACGTAATTGGGGGGTGTTATCTCTTTTGTCGAAAATCAGCCGTTTTTGCTCGAACATTAAATGCCTCCAAATGGTATTTAATTAACTTCCCGAGCCCATGGAAGCATTAAAATCACTTTAAACATGCTAATTTTAGCTCTAACACTGATGATCCACCTACAAATGTGAACTGACGTTCAAAAATAAAACATTTGAAAACGGACCATTTTCCACATTTCTGAAGCATGACGTAATGGGGGGGTGTTATCTCTTTTGTCGAAAATCAGCCGTTTTTGCTCGAACATTAAATGCCTCCAAATGGTATTTAATTAACTTCCTGAGCCCCTGGAAGCATGAAAATCACTTTAAACATGCTAATTTTAGCTCTAACACTGATGATCCACCTACAAATGTGAACTGACGTTCAAGAATAAAACATTTGAAAACGGACCATTTTCCACATTTCTGAAGCATGACGTAATGGGGGGGTGTTATCTCTTTTGTCGAAAATCAGCCGTTTTTGCTCGAACATTAAATGCCTCCAAATGGTATTTAATTAATTTCCTGGGGTGAAGAAACCCTTTTTGAGAACTCAGAGTGAGTAAATTGGCCATTTTCATGCACTTTTAACCATTCCATAAATCTTGTGTTTTGGGCCCCTGGAAGCATGAAAATCACTTTAAACATGCTAATTTTAGCTCTAACACTGATGATCCACCTACAAATGTGAACTGACGTTCAAAAATAAAACATTTGAAAACGGACCATTTTCCACATTTCTGAAGCATGACGTAATGGGGGGGTGTTATCTCTTTTGTCGAAAATCAGCCGTTTTTGCTCGAACATTAAATGCCTCCAAATGGTATTTAATTAACTTCCCGGGGTGAAGAAACCCTTTTTGAGAACTCAGAGTGAGTAAATTGGCCATTTTCATGCACTTTTAACCATTCCATAAATCTTGTGTTTTGGGCCCCTGGAAGCATGAAAATCACTTTAAACATGCTAATTTTAGCTCTAACACTGATGATCCACCTACAAATGTGAACTGACGTTCAAAAATAAAACATTTGAAAACTGACCATTTTCCACATTTCTGAAGCATGACGTAATTGGGGGGTGTTATCTCTTTTGTCGAAAATCAGCCGTTTTTGCTCGAACATTAAATGCCTCCAAATGGTATTTAATTAACTTCCCGAGCCCCTGGAAGCATGAAAATCACTTTAAACATGCTAATTTTAGCTCTAACACTGATGATCCACCTACAAATGTGAACTGACGTTCAAAAATAAAACATTTGAAAACGGACCATTTTCCACATTTCTGAAGCATGACGTAATGGGGGGGGTGTTAGCTCTTTTGTCGAAAATCAGCCGTTTTTGCTCGAACATTAAATGCCTCCAAATGGTATTTAATTAACTTCCCGAGCCCCTGGAAGCATGAAAATCACTTTAAACATGCTAATTTTAGCTCTAACACTGATGATCCACCTACAAATGTGAACTGACGTTCAAAAATAAAACATTTGAAAACGGACCATTTTCCACATTTCTGAAGCATGACGTAATGGGGGGGTGTTATCTCTTTTGTCGAAAATCAGCCGTTTTTGCTCGAACATTAAATGCCTCCAAATGGTATTTATTTCACTTCCCGGGGTGAAGAAACCCTTTTTGAGAACTCAGAGTGAGTAAATTGGCCATTTTCATGCACTTTTAACCATTCCATTAATCTTGTGTTTTGGGCCCCTGGAAGCATGAAAATCACTTTAAACATGCTAATTTTAGCTCTAACACTGATGATCCACCTACAAATGTGAACTGACTTTCAAAAATAAAACATTTGAAAACGGACCATTTTCCACATTTCTGAAGCATGACGTAATGGGGGGGTGTTATCTCTTTTGTCGAAAATCAGCCGTTTTTGCTCGAACATTAAATGCCTCCAAATGGTATTTAATTAACTTCCTGAGCCCCTGGAAGCATGAAAATCACTTTAAACATGCTAATTTTAGCTCTAACACTGATGATCCACCTACAAATGTGAACTGACGTTCAAAAATAAAACATTTGAAAACGGACCATTTTCCACATTTCTGAAGCATGACGTAATGGGGGGTTGTTATCTCTTTTGTCGAAAATCAGCCGTTTTTGCTCGAACATTAAATGCCTCCAAATGGTATTTATTTCACTTCCCGAGCCCCTGGAAGCATGAAAATCACTTTAAACATGCTAATTTTAGCTCTGACACTGATGATCCACCTACAAATGTGAACTGACGTTCAAAAATAAAACATTTGAAAACGGACCATTTTCCACATTTCTGAAGCATGACGTAATGGGGGGGTGTTATCTCTTTTGTCGAAAATCAGCCGTTTTTGCTCGAACATTAAATGCCTCCAAATGGTATTTAATTAACTTCCCGAGCCCCTGGAAGCATGAAAATCACTTTAAACATGCTAATTTTAGCTCTAACACTGATGATCCACCTACAAATGTGAACTGACGTTCAAAAATAAAACATTTGAAAACGGACCATTTTCCACATTTCTGAAGCATGACGTAATGGGGGGGTGTTATCTCTTTTGTCGAAAATCAGCCGTTTTTGCTCGAACATTAAATGCCTCCAAATGGTATTTATTTCACTTCCCGGGGTGAAGAAACCCTTTTTGAGAACTCAGAGTGAGTAAATTGGCCATTTTCATGCACTTTTAACCATTCCATTAATCTTGTGTTTTGGGCCCCTGGAAGCATGAAAATCACTTTAAACATGCTAATTTTAGCTCTAACACTGATGATCCACCTACAAATGTGAACTGACTTTCAAAAATAAAACATTTGAAAACGGACCATTTTCCACATTTCTGAAGCATGACGTAATGGGGGGGTGTTATCTCTTTTGTCGAAAATCAGCCGTTTTTGCTCGAACATTAAATGCCTCCAAATGGTATTTAATTAACTTCCTGAGCCCCTGGAAGCATGAAAATCACTTTAAACATGCTAATTTTAGCTCTAACACTGATGATCCACCTACAAATGTGAACTGACGTTCAAAAATAAAACATTTGAAAACGGACCATTTTCCACATTTCTGAAGCATGACGTAATGGGGGGGTGTTATCTCTTTTGTCGAAAATCAGCCGTTTTTGCTCGAACATTAAATGCCTCCAAATGGTATTTATTTCACTTCCCGAGCCCCTGGAAGCATGAAAATCACTTTAAACATGCTAATTTTAGCTCTAACACTGATGATCCACCTACAAATGTGAACTGACGTTCAAAAATAAAACATTTGAAAACGGACCATTTTCCACATTTCTGAAGCATGACGTAATGGGGGGGTGTTATCTCTTTTGTCGAAAATCAGCCGTTTTTGCTCGAACATTAAATGCCTCCAAATGGTATTTAATTAACTTCCTGAGCCCCTGGAAGCATGAAAATCACTTTAAACATGCTAATTTTAGCTCTAACACTGATGATCCACCTACAAATGTGAACTGACGTTCAAAAATAAAACATTTGAAAACGGACCATTTTCCACATTTCTGAAGCATGACGTAATGGGGGGGGGTGTTATCTCTTTTGTCGAAAATCAGCCGTTTTTGCTCGAACATTAAATGCCTCCAAATGGTATTTAATTAACTTCCCGGGGTGAAGAAACCCTTTTTGAGAACTCAGAGTGAGTAAATTGGCCATTTTCATGCACTTTTAACCATTCCATAAATCTTGTGTTTTGGGCCCCTGGAAGCATGAAAATCACTTTAAACATGCTAATTTTAGCTCTAACACTGATGATCCACCTACAAATGTGAACTGACGTTCAAAAATAAAACATTTGAAAACGGACCATTTTCCACATTTCTGAAGCATGACGTAATGGGGGGGGTGTTAGCTCTTTTGTCGAAAATCAGCCGTTTTTGCTCGAACATTAAATGCCTCCAAATGGTATTTAATTAACTTCCCGAGCCCCTGGAAGCATGAAAATCACTTTAAACATGCTAATTTTAGCTCTAACACTGATGATCCACCTACAAATGTGAACTGACGTTCAAAAATAAAACATTTGAAAACGGACCATTTTCCACATTTCTGAAGCATGACGTAATGGGGGGGTGTTATCTCTTTTGTCGAAAATCAGCCGTTTTTGCTCGAACATTAAATGCCTCCAAATGGTATTTATTTCACTTCCCGGGGTGAAGAAACCCTTTTTGAGAACTCAGAGTGAGTAAATTGGCCATTTTCATGCACTTTTAACCATTCCATTAATCTTGTGTTTTGGGCCCCTGGAAGCATGAAAATCACTTTAAACATGCTAATTTTAGCTCTAACACTGATGATCCACCTACAAATGTGAACTGACGTTCAAAAATAAAACATTTGAAAACGGACCATTTTCCACATTTCTGAAGCATGACGTAATGGGGGGGTGTTATCTCTTTTGTCGAAAATCAGCCGTTTTTGCTCGAACATTAAATGCCTCCAAATGGTATTTAATTAACTTCCCGAGCCCCTGGAAGCATGAAAATCACTTTAAACATGCTAATTTTAGCTCTAACACTGATGATCCACCTACAAATGTGAACTGACGTTCAAAAATAAAACATTTGAAAACGGACCATTTTCCACATTTCTGAAGCATGACGTAATGGGGGGGGTGTTATCTCTTTTGTCGAAAATCAGCCGTTTTTGCTCGAACATTAAATGCCTCCAAATGGTATTTAATTAACTTCCCGAGCCCCTGGAAGCATGAAAATCACTTTAAACATGCTAATTTTAGCTCTAACACTGATGATCCACCTACAAATGTGAACTGACGTTCAAAAATAAAACATTTGAAAACGGACCATTTTCCACATTTCTGAAGCATGACGTAATGGGGGGGGTGTTATCTCTTTTGTCGAAAATCAGCTGTTTTTGCTCGAACATTAAATGCCTCCAAATGGTATTTAATTAACTTCCCGGGGTGAAGAAACCCTTTTTGAGAACTCAGAGTGAGTAAATTGGCCATTTTCATGCACTTTTATCCATTCCATAAATCTTGTGTTTTGGGCCCCTGGAAGCATGAAAATCACTTTAAACATGCTAATTTTAGCTCTAACACTGATGATCCACCTACAAATGTGAACTGACGTTCAAAAATAAAACATTTGAAAACGGACCATTTTTCACATTTCTGAAGCATGACGTAATGGGGGGGTGTTATCTCTTTTGTCGAAAATCAGCCGTTTTTGCTCGAACATTAAATGCCTCCAAATGGTATTTAATTAACTTCCCGAGCCCCTGGAAGCATGAAAATCACTTTAAACATGCTAATTTTAGCTCTAACACTGATGATCCACCTACAAATGTGAACTGACGTTCAAAAATGAAACATTTGAAAACGGACCATTTTCCACATTTCTGAAGCATGACGTAATGGGGGGGTGTTATCTCTTTTGTCGAAAATCAGCCGTTTTTGCTCGAACATTAAATGCCTCCAAATGGTATTTATTTCACTTCCCGAGCCCCTGGAAGCATGAAAATCACTTTAAACATGCTAATTTTAGCTCTAACACTGATGATACACCTACAAATGTGAACTGACGTTCAAAAATAAAACATTTGAAAACGGACCATTTTCCACATTTCTGAAGCATGACGTAATGGGGGGTGTTATCTCTTTTGTCGAAAATCAGCCGTTTTTGCTCGAACATTAAATGCCTCCAAATGGTATTTAATTAACTTCCCGAGCCCCTGGAAGCATGAAAATCACTTTAAACATGCTAATTTTAGCTCTAACACTGATGATCCACCTACAAATGTGAACTGACGTTCAAAAATAAAACATTTGAAAACGGACCATTTTCCACATTTCTGAAGCATGACGTAATGGGGGGGTGTTATCTCTTTTGTCGAAAATCAGCCGTTTTTGCTCGAACATTAAATGCCTCCAAATGGTATTTAATTAACTTCCCGGGGTGAAGAAACCCTTTTTGAGAACTCAGAGTGAGTAAATTGGCCATTTTCATGCACTTTTAACCATTCCATAAATCTTGTGTTTTGGGCCCCTGGAAGCATGAAAATCACTTTAAACATGCTAATTTTAGCTCTAACACTGATGATCCACCTACAAATGTGAACTGACGTTCAAAAATAAAACATTTGAAAACGGACCATTTTCCACATTTCTGAAGCATGACGTAATGGGGGGGTGTTATCTCTTTTGTCGAAAATCAGCCGTTTTTGCTCGAACATTAAATGCCTCCAAATGGTATTTAATTAACTTCCCGAGCCCCTGGAAGCATGAAAATCACTTTAAACATGCTAATTTTAGCTCTAACACTGATGATCCACCTACAAATGTGAACTGACGTTCAAAAATAAAACATTTGAAAACGGACCATTTTCCACATTTCTGAAGCATGACGTAATGGGGGGGTGTTATCTCTTTTGTCGAAAATCAGCCGTTTTTGCTCGAACATTAAATGCCTCCAAATGGTATTTAATTAACTTCCCGGGGTGAAGAAACCCTTTTTGAGAACTCAGAGTGAGTAAATTGGCCATTTTCATGCACTTTTAACCATTCCATAAATCTTGTGTTTTGGGCCCCTGGAAGCATGAAAATCACTTTAAACATGCTAATTTCAGCTCTAACACTGATGATCCACCTACAAATGTGAACTGACGTTCAAAAATAAAACATTTGAAAACGGACCATTTTCCACATTTCTGAAGCATGACGTAATGGGGGGGTGTTATCTCTTTTGTCGAAAATCAGCCGTTTTTGCTCGAACATTAAATGCCTCCAAATGGTATTTATTTCACTTCCCGGGGTGAAGAAACCCTTTTTGAGAACTCAGAGTGAGTAAATTGGCCATTTTCATGCACTTTTAACCATTCCATTAATCTTGTGTTTTTGGGCCCCTGGAAGCATGAAAATCACTTTAAACATGCTAATTTTAGCTCTAACACTGATGATCCACCTACAAATGTGAACTGACGTTCAAAAATAAAACATTTGAAAACGGACCATTTTCCACATTTCTGAAGCATGACGTAATGGGGGGGGTGTTATCTCTTTTGTCGAAAATCAGCCGTTTTTGCTCGAACATTAAATGCCTCCAAATGGTATTTAATTAACTTCCCGGGGTGAAGAAACCCTTTTTGAGAACTCAGAGTGAGTAAATTGGCCATTTTCATGCACTTTTAACCATTCCATAAATCTTGTGTTTTGGGCCCCTGGAAGCATGAAAATCACTTTAAACATGCTAATTTTAGCTCTAACACTGATGATCCACCTACAAATGTGAACTGACGTTCAAAAATAAAACATTTGAAAACGGACCATTTTCCACATTTCTGAAGCATGACGTAATGGGGTGGTGTTATCTCTTTTGTCGAAAATCAGCCGTTTTTGCTCGACCATTAAATGCCTCCAAATGGTATTTATTTCACTTCCCGGGGTGAAGAAACCCTTTTTGAGAACTCAGAGTGAGTAAATTGGCCATTTTCATGCACTTTTAACCATTCCATTAATCTTGTGTTTTGGGCCCCTGGAAGCATGAAAATCACTTTAAACATGCTAATTTTAGCTCTAACACTGATGATCCACCTACAAATGTGAACTGACTTTCAAAAATAAAACATTTGAAAACGGACCATTTTCCACATTTCTGAAGCATGACGTAATGGGGGGGTGTTATCTCTTTTGTCGAAAATCAGCCGTTTTTGCTCGAACATTAAATGCCTCCAAATGGTATTTAATTAACTTCCTGAGCCCCTGGAAGCATGAAAATCACTTTAAACATGCTAATTTTAGCTCTAACACTGATGATCCACCTACAAATGTGAACTGACGTTCAAAAATAAAACATTTGAAAACGGACCATTTTCCACATTTCTGAAGCATGACGTAATGGGGGGGTGTTATCTCTTTTGTCGAAAATCAGCCGTTTTTGCTCGAACATTAAATGCCTCCAAATGGTATTTATTTCACTTCCCGAGCCCCTGGAAGCATGAAAATCACTTTAAACATGCTAATTTTAGCTCTAACACTGATGATCCACCTACAAATGTGAACTGACGTTCAAAAATAAAACATTTGAAAACGGACCATTTTCCACATTTCTGAAGCATGACGTAATGGGGGGGTGTTATCTCTTTTGTCGAAAATCAGCCGTTTTTGCTCGAACATTAAATGCCTCCAAATGGTATTTAATTAACTTCCTGAGCCCCTGGAAGCATGAAAATCACTTTAAACATGCTAATTTTAGCTCTAACACTGATGATCCACCTACAAATGTGAACTGACGTTCAAAAATAAAACATTTGAAAACGGACCATTTTCCACATTTCTGAAGCATGACGTAATGGGGGGGGGGTGTTATCTCTTTTGTCGAAAATCAGCCGTTTTTGCTCGAACATTAAATGCCTCCAAATGGTATTTAATTAACTTCCCGGGGTGAAGAAACCCTTTTTGAGAACTCAGAGTGAGTAAATTGGCCATTTTCATGCACTTTTAACCATTCCATAAATCTTGTGTTTTGGGCCCTTTGAAGCATGAAAATCACTTTAAACATGCTAATTTTAGCTCTAACACTGATGATCCACCTACAAATGTGAACTGACGTTCAAAAATAAAACATTTGAAAACGGACCATTTTCCACATTTCTGAAGCATGACGTAATGGGGGGGGTGTTAGCTCTTTTGTCGAAAATCAGCCGTTTTTGCTCGAACATTAAATGCCTCCAAATGGTATTTAATTAACTTCCCGAGCCCCTGGAAGCATGAAAATCACTTTAAACATGCTAATTTTAGCTCTAACACTGATGATCCACCTACAAATGTGAACTGACGTTCAAAAATAAAACATTTGAAAACGGACCATTTTCCACATTTCTGAAGCATGACGTAATGGGGGGGTGTTATCTCTTTTGTCGAAAATCAGCCGTTTTTGCTCGAACATTAAATGCCTCCAAATGGTATTTATTTCACTTCCCGGGGTGAAGAAACCCTTTTTGAGAACTCAGAGTGAGTAAATTGGCCATTTTCATGCACTTTTAACCATTCCATTAATCTTGTGTTTTGGGCCCCTGGAAGCATGAAAATCACTTTAAACATGCTAATTTTAGCTCTAACACTGATGATCCACCTACAAATGTGAACTGACGTTCAAAAATAAAACATTTGAAAACGGACCATTTTCCACATTTCTGAAGCATGACGTAATGGGGGGGTGTTATCTCTTTTGTCGAAAATCAGCCGTTTTTGCTCCAACATTAAATGCCTCCAAATGGTATTTAATTAACTTCCCGAGCCCCTGGAAGCATGAAAATCACTTTAAACATGCTAATTTTAGCTCTAACACTGATGATCCACCTACAAATGTGAACTGACGTTCAAAAATAAAACATTTGAAAACGGACCATTTTCCACATTTCTGAAGCATGACGTAATGGGGGGGGTGTTATCTCTTTTGTCGAAAATCAGCCGTT
This sequence comes from Lissotriton vulgaris, assembly GCF_964263255.1. Taxonomy (NCBI): domain Eukaryota; kingdom Metazoa; phylum Chordata; class Amphibia; order Caudata; family Salamandridae; genus Lissotriton; species Lissotriton vulgaris. The sequence continues at coordinate 22,285 of NW_028242815.1, forward strand.
TTTGCTCAAACATTAAATGCCTCCAAATGGTATTTATTTCACTTCCCGAGCCCCTGGAAGCATGAAAATCACTTTAAACATGCTAATTTTAGCTCTAACACTGATGATCCACCTACAAATGTGAACTGACGTTCAAAAATAAAACATTTGAAAACGGACCATTTTCCACATTTCTGAAGCATGACGTAATGGGGGGTGTTATCTCTTTTGTCGAAAATCAGCCGTTTTTGCTCGAACATTAAATGCCTCCAAATGGTATTTAATTAACTTCCCGAGCCCCTGGAAGCATGAAAATCACTTTAAACATGCTAATTTTAGCTCTAACACTGATGATCCACCTACAAATGTGAACTGACGTTCAAAAATAAAACATTTGAAAACGGACCATTTTCCACATTTCTGAAGCATGACGTAATGGGGGGGTGTTATCTCTTTTGTCGAAAATCAGCCGTTTTTGCTCGAACATTAAATGCCTCCAAATGGTATTTAATTAACTTCCCGGGGTGAAGAAACCCTTTTTGAGAACTCAGAGTGAGTAAATTGGCCATTTTCATGCACTTTTAACCATTCCATAAATCTTGTGTTTTGGGCCCCTGGAAGCATGAAAATCACTTTAAACATGCTAATTTTAGCTCTAACACTGATGATCCACCTACAAATGTGAACTGACGTTCAAAAATAAAACATTTGAAAACGGACCATTTTCCACATTTCTGAAGCATGACGTAATGGGGGGGTGTTATCTCTTTTGTCGAAAATCAGCCGTTTTTGCTCGAACATTAAATGCCTCCAAATGGTATTTAATTAACTTCCCGAGCCCCTGGAAGCATGAAAATCACTTTAAACATGCTAATTTTAGCTCTAACACTGATGATCCACCTACAAATGTGAACTGACGTTCAAAAATAAAACATTTGAAAACGGACCATTTTCCACATTTCTGAAGCATGACGTAATGGGGGGGTGTTATCTCTTTTGTCGAAAATCAGCCGTTTTTGCTCGAACATTAAATGCCTCCAAATGGTATTTAATTAACTTCCCGGGGTGAAGAAACCCTTTTTGAGAACTCAGAGTGAGTAAATTGGCCATTTTCATGCACTTTTAACCATTCCATAAATCTTGTGTTTTGGGCCCCTGGAAGCATGAAAATCACTTTAAACATGCTAATTTCAGCTCTAACACTGATGATCCACCTACAAATGTGAACTGACGTTCAAAAATAAAACATTTGAAAACGGACCATTTTCCACATTTCTGAAGCATGACGTAATGGGGGGGTGTTATCTCTTTTGTCGAAAATCAGCCGTTTTTGCTCGAACATTAAATGCCTCCAAATGGTATTTATTTCACTTCCCGGGGTGAAGAAACCCTTTTTGAGAACTCAGAGTGAGTAAATTGGCCATTTTCATGCACTTTTAACCATTCCATTAATCTTGTGTTTTTGGGCCCCTGGAAGCATGAAAATCACTTTAAACATGCTAATTTTAGCTCTAACACTGATGATCCACCTACAAATGTGAACTGACGTTCAAAAATAAAACATTTGAAAACGGACCATTTTCCACATTTCTGAAGCATGACGTAATGGGGGGGTGTTATCTCTTTTGTCGAAAATCAGCCGTTTTTGCTCGAACATTAAATGCCTCCAAATGGTATTTAATTAACTTCCCGGGGTGAAGAAACCCTTTTTGAGAACTCAGAGTGAGTAAATTGGCCATTTTCATGCACTTTTAACCATTCCATAAATCTTGTGTTTTGGGCCCCTGGAAGCATGAAAATCACTTTAAACATGCTAATTTTAGCTCTAACACTGATGATCCACCTACAAATGTGAACTGACGTTCAAAAATAAAACATTTGAAAACGGACCATTTTCCACATTTCTGAAGCATGACGTAATGGGGGGGTGTTATCTCTTTTGTCGAAAATCAGCCGTTTTTGCTCGAACATTAAATGCCTCCAAATGGTATTTATTTCACTTCCCGGGGTGAAGAAACCCTTTTTGAGAACTCAGAGTGAGTAAATTGGCCATTTTCATGCACTTTTAACCATTCCATTAATCTTGTGTTTTTGGGCCCCTGGAAGCATGAAAATCACTTTAAACATGCTAATTTTAGCTCTAACACTGATGATCCACCTACAAATGTGAACTGACGTTCAAAAATAAAACATTTGAAAACGGACCATTTTCCACATTTCTGAAGCATGACGTAATGGGGGGGTGTTATCTCTTTTGTCGAAAATCAGTCGTTTTTGCTCGAACATTAAATGCCTCCAAATGGTATTTAATTAACTTCCCGAGCCCCTGGAAGCATGAAAATCACTTTAAACATGCTAATTTTAGCTCTAACACTGATGATCCACCTACAAATGTGAACTGACGTTCAAAAATAAAACATTTGAAAACGGACCATTTTCCACATTTCTGAAGCATGACGTAATTGGGGGGTGTTATCTCTTTTGTCGAAAATCAGCCGTTTTTGCTCGAACATTAAATGCCTCCAAATGGTATTTAATTAACTTCCCGAGCCCATGGAAGCATTAAAATCACTTTAAACATGCTAATTTTAGCTCTAACACTGATGATCCACCTACAAATGTGAACTGACGTTCAAAAATAAAACATTTGAAAACGGACCATTTTCCACATTTCTGAAGCATGACGTAATGGGGGGGGGTGTTAGCTCTTTTGTCGAAAATCAGCCGTTTTTGCTCGAACATTAAATGCCTCCAAATGGTATTTAATTAACTTCCCGAGCCCCTGGAAGCATGAAAATCACTTTAAACATGCTAATTTTAGCTCTAACACTGATGATCCACCTACAAATGTGAACTGACGTTCAAAAATAAAACATTTGAAAACGGACCATTTTCCACATTTCTGAAGCATGACGTAATTGGGGGGTGTTATCTCTTTTGTCGAAAATCAGCCGTTTTTGCTCGAACATTAAATGCCTCCAAATGGTATTTATTTCACTTCCCGAGCCCATGGAAGCATGAAAATCACTTTAAACATGCTAATTTTAGCTCTAACACTGATGATCCACCTACAAATGTGAACTGACATTCAAAAATAAAACATTTTAAAACGGACCATTTTCCACATTTCTGAAGCATGACGTAATGGGGGGGTGTTATCTCTTTTGTCGAAAATCAGCCGTTTTTGCTCGAACATTAAATGCCTCCAAATGGTATTTAATTAACTTCCCGGGGTGAAGAAACCCTTTTTGAGAACTCAGAGTGAGTAAATTGGCCATTTTCATGCACTTTTAACCATTCCATAAATCTTGTGTTTTGGGCCCCTGGAAGCATGAAAATCACTTTAAACATGCTAATTTTAGCTCTAACACTGATGATCCACCTACAAATGTGAACTGACGTTCAAAAATAAAACATTTGAAAACTGACCATTTTCCACATTTCTGAAGCATGACGTAATTGGGGGGTGTTATCTCTTTTGTCGAAAATCAGCCGTTTTTGCTCGAACATTAAATGCCTCCAAATGGTATTTAATTAACTTCCCGAGCCCCTGGAAGCATGAAAATCACTTTAAACATGCTAATTTTAGCTCTAACACTGATGATCCACCTACAAATGTGAACTGACGTTCAAAAATAAAACATTTGAAAACGGACCATTTTCCACATTTCTGAAGCATGATGTAATGGGGGGGTGTTAGCTCTTTTGTCGAAAATCAGCCGTTTTTGCTCGAACATTAAATGCCTCCAAATGGTATTTAATTAACTTCCCGAGCCCCTGGAAGCATGAAAATCACTTTAAACATGCTAATTTTAGCTCTAACACTGATGATCCACCTACAAATGTGAACTGACGTTCAAAAATAAAACATTTGAAAACGGACCATTTTCCACATTTCTGAAGCATGACGTAATGGGGGGGTGTTATCTCTTTTGTCGAAAATCAGCCGTTTTTGCTCGAACATTAAATGCCTCCAAATGGTATTTATTTCACTTCCCGGGGTGAAGAAACCCTTTTTGAGAACTCAGAGTGAGTAAATTGGCCATTTTCATGCACTTTTAACCATTCCATAAATCTTGTGTTTTGGGCCCCTGGAAGCATGAAAATCACTTTAAACATGCTAATTTTAGCTCTAACACTGATGATCCACCTACAAATGTGAACTGACGTTCAAAAATAAAACATTTGAAAACGGACCATTTTCCACATTTCTGAAGCATGACGTAATGGGGGGTGTTATCTCTTTTGTCGAAAATCAGCCGTTTTTGCTCGAACATTAAATGCCTCCAAATGGTATTTAATTAACTTCCCGAGCCCCTGGAAGCATGAAAATCACTTTAAACATGCTAATTTTAGCTCTAACACTGATGATCCACCTACAAATGTGAACTGACGTTCAAAAATAAAACATTTGAAAACGGACCATTTTCCACATTTCTGAAGCATGACGTAATTGGGGGGTGTTATCTCTTTTGTCGAAAATCAGCCGTTTTTGCTCGAACATTAAATGCCTCCAAATGGTATTTAATTAACTTCCCGAGCCCATGGAAGCATTAAAATCACTTTAAACATGCTAATTTTAGCTCTAACACTGATGATCCACCTACAAATGTGAACTGACGTTCAAAAATAAAACATTTGAAAACGGACCATTTTCCACATTTCTGAAGCATGACGTAATGGGGGGGGGTGTTAGCTCTTTTGTCGAAAATCAGCCATTTTTGCTCGAACATTAAATGCCTCCAAATGGTATTTAATTAACTTCCCGAGCCCCTGGAAGCATGAAAATCACTTTAAACATGCTAATTTTAGCTCTAACACTGATGATCCACCTACAAATGTGAACTGACGTTCAAAAATAAAACATTTGAAAACGGACCATTTTCCACATTTCTGAAGCATGACGTAATTGGGGGGTGTTATCTCTTTTGTCGAAAATCAGCCGTTTTTGCTCGAACATTAAATGCCTCCAAATGGTATTTATTTCACTTCCCGAGCCCATGGAAGCATGAAAATCACTTTAAACATGCTAATTTTAGCTCTAACACTGATGATCCACCTACAAATGTGAACTGACATTCAAAAATAAAACATTTTAAAACGGACCATTTTCCACATTTCTGAAGCATGACGTAATGGGGGGGTGTTATCTCTTTTGTCGAAAATCAGCCGTTTTTGCTCGAACATTAAATGCCTCCAAATGGTATTTAATTAACTTCCCGGGGTGAAGAAACCCTTTTTGAGAACTCAGAGTGAGTAAATTGGCCATTTTCATGCACTTTTAACCATTCCATAAATCTTGTGTTTTGGGCCCCTGGAAGCATGAAAATCACTTTAAACATGCTAATTTTAGCTCTAACACTGATGATCCACCTACAAATGTGAACTGACGTTCAAAAATAAAACATTTGAAAACTGACCATTTTCCACATTTCTGAAGCATGACGTAATTGGGGGGTGTTATCTCTTTTGTCGAAAATCAGCCGTTTTTGCTCGAACATTAAATGCCTCCAAATGGTATTTAATTAACTTCCCGAGCCCCTGGAAGCATGAAAATCACTTTAAACATGCTAATTTTAGCTCTAACACTGATGATCCACCTACAAATGTGAACTGACGTTCAAAAATAAAACATTTGAAAACGGACCATTTTCCACATTTCTGAAGCATGATGTAATGGGGGGGTGTTAGCTCTTTTGTCGAAAATCAGCCGTTTTTGCTCGAACATTAAATGCCTCCAAATGGTATTTAATTAACTTCCCGAGCCCCTGGAAGCATGAAAATCACTTTAAACATGCTAATTTTAGCTCTAACACTGATGATCCACCTACAAATGTGAACTGACGTTCAAAAATAAAACATTTGAAAACGGACCATTTTCCACATTTCTGAAGCATGACGTAATGGGGGGGTGTTATCTCTTTTGTCGAAAATCAGCCGTTTTTGCTCGAACATTAAATGCCTCCAAATGGTATTTATTTCACTTCCCGGGGTGAAGAAACCCTTTTTGAGAACTCAGAGTGAGTAAATTGGCCATTTTCATGCACTTTTAACCATTCCATTAATCTTGTGTTTTGGGCCCCTGGAAGCATGAAAATCACTTTAAACATGCTAATTTTAGCTCTAACACTGATGATCCACCTACAAATGTGAACTGACGTTCAAAAATAAAACATTTGAAAACGGACCATTTTCCACATTTCTGAAGCATGACGTAATGGGGGGGTGTTATCTCTTTTGTCGAAAATCAGCCGTTTTTGCTCGAACATTAAATGCCTCCAAATGGTATTTAATTAACTTCCCGAGCCCCTGGAAGCATGAAAATCACTTTAAACATGCTAATTTTAGCTCTAACACTGATGATCCACCTACAAATGTGAACTGACGTTCAAAAATAAAACATTTGAAAACGGACCATTTTCCACATTTCTGAAGCATGACGTAATGGGGGGGTGTTATCTCTTTTGTCGAAAATCAGCCGTTTTTGCTCGAACATTAAATGCCTCCAAATGGTATTTAATTAACTTCCCGAGCCCCTGGAAGCATGAAAATCACTTTAAACATGCTAATTTTAGCTCTAACACTGATGATCCACCTACAAATGTGAACTGACGTTCAAAAATAAAACATTTGAAAACGGACCATTTTCCACATTTCTGAAGCATGACGTAATGGGGGGTGTTATCTCTTTTGTCGAAAATCAGCCGTTTTTGCTCGAACATTAAATGCCTCAAAATGGTATTTAATTAACTTCCCGGGGTGAAGAAACCCTTTTTGAGAACTCAGAGTGAGTAAATTGGCCATTTTCATGCACTTTTAACCATTCCATAAATCTTGTGTTTTGGGCCCCTGGAAGCATGAAAATCACTTTAAACATGCTAATTTTAGCTCTAACACTGATGATCCACCTACAAATGTGAACTGACGTTCAAAAATAAAACATTTGAAAACGGACCATTTTCCACATTTCTGAAGCATGACGTAATGGGGGGTGTTATCTCTTTTGTCGAAAATCAGCCGTTTTTGCTCGAACATTAAATGCCTCCAAATGGTATTTAATTAACTTCCCGAGCCCCTGGAAGCATGAAAATCACTTTAAACATGCTAATTTTAGCTCTAACACTGATGATCCACCTACAAATGTGAACTGACGTTCAAAAATAAAACATTTGAAAACGGACCATTTTCCACATTTCTGAAGCATGACGTAATGGGGGGGTGTTATCTCTTTTGTCGAAAATCAGCCGTTTTTGCTCGAACATTAAATGCCTCCAAATGGTATTTAATTAACTTCCCGGGGTGAAGAAACCCTTTTTGAGAACTCAGAGTGAGTAAATTGGCCATTTTCATGCACTTTTAACCATTCCATAAATCTTGTGTTTTGGGCCCCTGGAAGCATGAAAATCACTTTAAACATGCTAATTTTAGCTCTAACACTGATGATCCACCTACAAATGTGAACTGACGTTCAAAAATAAAACATTTGAAAACGGACCATTTTCCACATTTCTGAAGCATGACGTAATGGGGGGGTGTTATCTCTTTTGTCGAAAATCAGCCGTTTTTGCTCGAACATTAAATGCCTCCAAATGGTATTTAATTAACTTCCCGAGCCCCTGGAAGCATGAAAATCACTTTAAACATGCTAATTTTAGCTCTAACACTGATGATCCACCTACAAATGTGAACTGACGTTCAAAAATAAAACATTTGAAAACGGACCATTTTCCACATTTCTGAAGCATGACGTAATGGGGGGGTGTTATCTCTTTTGTCGAAAATCAGCCGTTTTTGCTCGAACATTAAATGCCTCCAAATGGTATTTATTTCACTTCCGGGGTGAAGAAACCCTTTTTGAGAACTCAGAGTGAGTAAATTGGCCATTTTCATGCACTTTTAACCATTCCATTAATCTTGTGTTTTGGGCCCCTGGAAGCATGAAAATCACTTTAAACATGCTAATTTTAGCTCTAACACTGATGATCCACCTACAAATGTGAACTGACGTTCAAAAATAAAACATTTGAAAACGGACCATTTTCCACATTTCTGAAGCATGACGTAATGGGGGGGTGTTATCTCTTTTGTCGAAAATCAGCCGTTTTTGCTCGAACATTAAATGCCTCCAAATGGTATTTAATTAACTTCCCGAGCCCCTGGAAGCATGAAAATCACTTTAAACATGCTAATTTTAGCTCTAACACTGATGATCCACCTACAAATGTGAACTGACGTTCAAAAATAAAACATTTGAAAACGGACCATTTTCCACATTTCTGAAGCATGACGTAATGGGGGGGTGTTATCTCTTTTGTCGAAAATCAGCCGTTTTTGCTCGAACATTAAATGCCTCCAAATGGTATTTATTTCACTTCCCGAGCCCCTGGAAGCATGAAAATCACTTTAAACATGCTAATTTTAGCTCTAACACTGATGATCCACCTACAAATGTGAACTGACTTTCAAAAATAAAACATTTGAAAACGGACCATTTTCCACATTTCTGAAGCATGACGTAATGGGGGGGTGTTATCTCTTTTGTCGAAAATCAGCCGTTTTTGCTCGAACATTAAATGCCTCCAAATGGTATTTAATTAACTTCCCGAGCCCCTGGAAGCATGAAAATCACTTTAAACATGCTAATTTTAGCTCTAACACTGATGATCCACCTACAAATGTGAACTGACGTTCAAAAATAAAACATTTGAAAACGGACCATTTTCCACATTTCTGAAGCATGACGTAATGGGGGGGTGTTATCTCTTTTGTCGAAAATCAGCCGTTTTTGCTCGAACATTAAATGCCTCCAAATGGTATTTAATTAACTTCCCGGGGTGAAGAAACCCTTTTTGAGAACTCAGAGTGGGTAAATTGGCCATTTTCATGCACTTTTAACCATTCCATAAATCTTGTGTTTTGGGCCCCTGGAAGCATGAAAATCACTTTAAACATGCTAATTTTAGCTCTAACACTGATGATCCACCTACAAATGTGAACTGACGTTCAAAAATAAAACATTTGAAAACGGACCATTTTCCACATTTCTGAAGCATGACGTAATGGGGGGGTGTTATCTCTTTTGTCGAAAATCAGCCGTTTTTGCTCGAACATTAAATGCCTCCAAATGGTATTTAATTAACTTCCCGGGGTGGTGAAACCCTTTTTGAGAACTCAGAGTGAGTAAATTGGCCATTTTCATGCACTTTTAACCATTCCATAAATCTTTTGTTTTGGGCCCCTGGAAGCATGAAAATCACTTTAAACATGCTAATTTTAGCTCTAACACTGATGATCCACCTACAAATGTGAACTGACGTTCAAAAATAAAACATTTGAAAACGGACCATTTTCCACATTTCTGAAGCATGACGTAATGGGGGGGTGTTATCTCTTTTGTCGAAAATCAGCCGTTTTTGCTCGAACATTAAATGCCTCCAAATGGTATTTAATTAACTTCCTGAGCCCCTGGAAGCATGAAAATCACTTTAAACATGCTAATTTTAGCTCTAACACTGATGATCCACCTACAAATGTGAACTGACGTTCAAAAATAAAACATTTGAAAACGGACCATTTTCCACATTTCTGAAGCATGACGTAATGGGGGGGTGTTATCTCTTTTGTCGAAAATCAGCCGTTTTTGCTCGAACATTAAATGCCTCCAAATGGTATTTATTTCACTTCCCGAGCCCCTGGAAGCATGAAAATCACTTTAAACATGCTAATTTTAGCTCTAACACTGATGATCCACCTACAAATGTGAACTGACGTTCAAAAATAAAACATTTGAAAACGGACCATTTTCCACATTTCTGAAGCATGACGTAATGGGGGGGTGTTATCTCTTTTGTCGAAAATCAGCCGTTTTTGCTCGAACATTAAATGCCTCCAAATGGTATTTAATTAACTTCCCGGGGTGAAGAAACCCTTTTTGAGAACTCAGAGTGAGTAAATTGGCCATTTTCATGCACTTTTAACCATTCCATAAATCTTGTGTTTTGGGCCCCTGGAAGCATGAAAATCACTTTAAACATGCTAATTTCAGCTCTAACACTGATGATCCACCTACAAATGTGAACTGACGTTCAAAAATAAAACATTTGAAAACGGACCATTTTCCACATTTCTGAAGCATGACGTAATGGGGGGGTGTTATCTCTTTTGTCGAAAATCAGCCGTTTTTGCTCGAACATTAAATGCCTCCAAATGGTATTTATTTCACTTCCCGGGGTGAAGAAACCCTTTTTGAGAACTCAGAGTGAGTAAATTGGCCATTTTCATGCACTTTTAACCATTCCATTAATCTTGTGTTTTTGGGCCCCTGGAAGCATGAAAATCACTTTAAACATGCTAATTTTAGCTCTAACACTGATGATCCACCTACAAATGTGAACTGACGTTCAAAAATAAAACATTTGAAAACGGACCATTTTCCACATTTCTGAAGCATGACGTAATGGGGGGGTGTTATCTCTTTTGTCGAAAATCAGCCGTTTTTGCTCGAACATTAAATGCCTCCAAATGGTATTTAATTAACTTCCCGGGGTGAAGAAACCCTTTTTAAGAACTCAGAGTGAGTAAATTGGCCATTTTCATGCACTTTTAACCATTCCATAAATCTTGTGTTTTGGGCCCCTGGAAGCATGAAAATCACTTTAAACATGCTAATTTTAGCTCTAACACTGATGATCCACCTACAAATGTGAACTGACGTTCAAAAATAAAACATTTGAAAACGGACCATTTTCCACATTTCTGAAGCATGACGTAATGGGGGGGTGTTATCTCTTTTGTCGAAAATCAGCCGTTTTTGCTCGAACATTAAATGCCTCCAAATGGTATTTATTTCACTTCCCGGGGTGAAGAAACCCTTTTTGAGAACTCAGAGTGAGTAAATTGGCCATTTTCATGCACTTTTAACCATTCCATTAATCTTGTGTTTTTGGGCCCCTGGAAGCATGAAAATCACTTTAAACATGCTAATTTTAGCTCTAACACTGATGATCCACCTACAAATGTGAACTGACGTTCAAAAATAAAACATTTGAAAACGGACCATTTTCCACATTTCTGAAGCATGACGTAATGGGGGGGTGTTATCTCTTTTGTCGAAAATCAGTCGTTTTTGCTCGAACATTAAATGCCTCCAAATGGTATTTAATTAACTTCCCGAGCCCCTGGAAGCATGAAAATCACTTTAAACATGCTAATTTTAGCTCTAACACTGATGATCCACCTACAAATGTGAACTGACGTTCAAAAATAAAACATTTGAAAACGGACCATTTTCCACATTTCTGAAGCATGACGTAATTGGGGGGTGTTATCTCTTTTGTCGAAAATCAGCCGTTTTTGCTCGAACATTAAATGCCTCCAAATGGTATTTAATTAACTTCCCGAGCCCATGGAAGCATTAAAATCACTTTAAACATGCTAATTTTAGCTCTAACACTGATGATCCACCTACAAATGTGAACTGACGTTCAAAAATAAAACATTTGAAAACGGACCATTTTCCACATTTCTGAAGCATGACGTAATGGGGGGGGGTGTTAGCTCTTTTGTCGAAAATCAGCCGTTTTTGCTCGAACATTAAATGCCTCCAAATGGTATTTAATTAACTTCCCGAGCCCCTGGAAGCATGAAAATCACTTTAAACATGCTAATTTTAGCTCTAACACTGATGATCCACCTACAAATGTGAACTGACGTTCAAAAATAAAACATTTGAAAACGGACCATTTTCCACATTTCTGAAGCATGACGTAATTGGGGGGTGTTATCTCTTTTGTCGAAAATCAGCCGTTTTTGCTCGAACATTAAATGCCTCCAAATGGTATTTATTTCACTTCCCGAGCCCATGGAAGCATGAAAATCACTTTAAACATGCTAATTTTAGCTCTAACACTGATGATCCACCTACAAATGTGAACTGACATTCAAAAATAAAACATTTTAAAACGGACCATTTTCCACATTTCTGAAGCATGACGTAATGGGGGGGTGTTATCTCTTTTGTCGAAAATCAGCCGTTTTTGCTCGAACATTAAATGCCTCCAAATGGTATTTAATTAACTTCCCGGGGTGAAGAAACCCTTTTTGAGAACTCAGAGTGAGTAAATTGGCCATTTTCATGCACTTTTAACCATTCCATAAATCTTGTGTTTTGGGCCCCTGGAAGCATGAAAATCACTTTAAACATGCTAATTTTAGCTCTAACACTGATGATCCACCTACAAATGTGAACTGACGTTCAAAAATAAAACATTTGAAAACTGACCATTTTCCACATTTCTGAAGCATGACGTAATTGGGGGGGTGTTATCTCTTTTGTCGAAAATCAGCCGTTTTTGCTCGAACATTAAATGCCTCCAAATGGTATTTAATTAACTTCCCGAGCCCCTGGAAGCATGAAAATCACTTTAAACATGCTAATTTTAGCTCTAACACTGATGATCCACCTACAAATGTGAACTGACGTTCAAAAATAAAACATTTGAAAACGGACCATTTTCCACATTTCTGAAGCATGATGTAATGGGGGGGTGTTAGCTCTTTTGTCGAAAATCAGCCGTTTTTGCTCGAACATTAAATGCCTCCAAATGGTATTTAATTAACTTCCCGAGCCCCTGGAAGCATGAAAATCACTTTAAACATGCTAATTTTAGCTCTAACACTGATGATCCACCTACAAATGTGAACTGACGTTCAAAAATAAAACATTTGAAAACGGACCATTTTCCACATTTCTGAAGCATGACGTAATGGGGGGGTGTTATCTCTTTTGTCGAAAATCAGCCGTTTTTGCTCGAACATTAAATGCCTCCAAATGGTATTTATTTCACTTCCCGGGGTGAAGAAACCCTTTTTGAGAACTCAGAGTGAGTAAATTGGCCATTTTCATGCACTTTTAACCATTCCATAAATCTTGTGTTTTGGGCCCCTGGAAGCATGAAAATCACTTTAAACATGCTAATTTTAGCTCTAACACTGATGATCCACCTACAAATGTGAACTGACGTTCAAAGATAAAACATTTGAAAACGGACCATTTTCCACATTTCTGAAGCATGACGTAATGGGGGGTGTTATCTCTTTTGTCGAAAATCAGCCGTTTTTGCTCGAACATTAAATGCCTCCAAATGGTATTTAATTAACTTCCCGAGCCCCTGGAAGCATGAAAATCACTTTAAACATGCTAGTTTTAGCTCTAACACTGATGATCCACCTACAAATGTGAACTGACGTTCAAAAATAAAACATTTGAAAACGGACCATTTTCCACATTTCTGAAGCATGACGTAATTGGGGGGTGTTATCTCTTTTGTCGAAAATCAGCCGTTTTTGCTCGAACATTAAATGCCTCCAAATGGTATTTAATTAACTTCCCGAGCCCATGGAAGCATTAAAATCACTTTAAACATGCTAATTTTAGCTCTAACACTGATGATCCACCTACAAATGTGAACTGACGTTCAAAAATAAAACATTTGAAAACGGACCATTTTCCACATTTCTGAAGCATGACGTAATGGGGGGGGGTGTTAGCTCTTTTGTCGAAAATCAGCCATTTTTGCTCGAACATTAAATGCCTCCAAATGGTATTTAATTAACTTCCCGAGCCCCTGGAAGCATGAAAATCACTTTAAACATGCTAATTTTAGCTCTAACACTGATGATCCACCTACAAATGTGAACTGACGTTCAAAAATAAAACATTTGAAAACGGACCATTTTCCACATTTCTGAAGCATGACGTAATTGGGGGGTGTTATCTCTTTTGTCGAAAATCAGCCGTTTTTGCTCGAACATTAAATGCCTCCAAATGGTATTTATTTCACTTCCCGAGCCCATGGAAGCATGAAAATCACTTTAAACATGCTAATTTTAGCTCTAACACTGATGATCCACCTACAAATGTGAACTGACATTCAAAAATAAAACATTTTAAAACGGACCATTTTCCACATTTCTGAAGCATGACGTAATGGGGGGGTGTTATCTCTTTTGTCGAAAATCAGCCGTTTTTGCTCGAACATTAAATGCCTCCAAATGGTATTTAATTAACTTCCCGGGGTGAAGAAACCCTTTTTGAGAACTCAGAGTGAGTAAATTGGCCATTTTCATGCACTTTTAACCATTCCATAAATCTTGTGTTTTGGGCCCCTGGAAGCATGAAAATCACTTTAAACATGCTAATTTTAGCTCTAACACTGATGATCCACCTACAAATGTGAACTGACGTTCAAAAATAAAACATTTGAAAACTGACCATTTTCCACATTTCTGAAGCATGACGTAATTGGGGGGTGTTATCTCTTTTGTCGAAAATCAGCCGTTTTTGCTCGAACATTAAATGCCTCCAAATGGTATTTAATTAACTTCCCGAGCCCCTGGAAGCATGAAAATCACTTTAAACATGCTAATTTTAGCTCTAACACTGATGATCCACCTACAAATGTGAACTGACGTTCAAAAATAAAACATTTGAAAACGGACCATTTTCCACATTTCTGAAGCATGATGTAATGGGGGGGTGTTAGCTCTTTTGTCGAAAATCAGCCGTTTTTGCTCGAACATTAAATGCCTCCAAATGGTATTTAATTAACTTCCCGAGCCCCTGGAAGCATGAAAATCACTTTAAACATGCTAATTTTAGCTCTAACACTGATGATCCACCTACAAATGTGAACTGACGTTCAAAAATAAAACATTTGAAAACGGACCATTTTCCACATTTCTGAAGCATGACGTAATGGGGGGGTGTTATCTCTTTTGTCGAAAATCAGCCGTTTTTGCTCGAACATTAAATGCCTCCAAATGGTATTTATTTCACTTCCCGGGGTGAAGAAACCCTTTTTGAGAACTCAGAGTGAGTAAATTGGCCATTTTCATGCACTTTTAACCATTCCATTAATCTTGTGTTTTGGGCCCCTGGAAGCATGAAAATCACTTTAAACATGCTAATTTTAGCTCTAACACTGATGATCCACCTACAAATGTGAACTGACGTTCAAAAATAAAACATTTGAAAACGGACCATTTTCCACATTTCTGAAGCATGACGTAATGGGGGGGTGTTATCTCTTTTGTCGAAAATCAGCCGTTTTTGCTCGAACATTAAATGCCTCCAAATGGTATTTAATTAACTTCCCGAGCCCCTGGAAGCATGAAAATCACTTTAAACATGCTAATTTTAGCTCTAACACTGATGATCCACCTACAAATGTGAACTGACGTTCAAAAATAAAACATTTGAAAACGGACCATTTTCCACATTTCTGAAGCATGACGTAATGGGGGGTGTTATCTCTTTTGTCGAAAATCAGCCGTTTTTGCTCGAACATTAAATGCCTCCAAATGGTATTTAATTAACTTCCCGAGCCCCTGGAAGCATGAAAATCACTTTAAACATGCTAATTTTAGCTCTAACACTGATGATCCACCTACAAATGTGAACTGACGTTCAAAAATAAAACATTTGAAAACGGACCATTTTCCACATTTCTGAAGCATGACGTAATGGGGGGTGTTATCTCTTTTGTCGAAAATCAGCCGTTTTTGCTCGAACATTAAATGCCTCAAAATGGTATTTAATTAACTTCCCGGGGTGAAGAAACCCTTTTTGAGAACTCAGAGTGAGTAAATTGGCCATTTTCATGCACTTTTAACCATTCCATAAATCTTGTGTTTTGGGCCCCTGGAAGCATGAAAATCACTTTAAACATGCTAATTTTAGCTCTAACACTGATGATCCACCTACAAATGTGAACTGACGTTCAAAAATAAAACATTTGAAAACGGACCATTTTCCACATTTCTGAAGCATGACGTAATGGGGGGTGTTATCTCTTTTGTCGAAAATCAGCCGTTTTTGCTCGAACATTAAATGCCTCCAAATGGTATTTAATTAACTTCCCGAGCCCCTGGAAGCATGAAAATCACTTTAAACATGCTAATTTTAGCTCTAACACTGATGATCCACCTACAAATGTGAACTGACGTTCAAAAATAAAACATTTGAAAACGGACCATTTTCCACATTTCTGAAGCATGACGTAATTGGGGGGTGTTATCTCTTTTGTCGAAAATCAGCCGTTTTTGCTCGAACATTAAATGCCTCCAAATGGTATTTAATTAACTTCCCGAGCCCATGGAAGCATTAAAATCACTTTAAACATGCTAATTTTAGCTCTAACACTGATGATCCACCTACAAATGTGAACTGACGTTCAAAAATAAAACATTTGAAAACGGACCATTTTCCACATTTCTGAAGCATGACGTAATGGGGGGGGGTGTTAGCTCTTTTGTCGAAAATCAGCCATTTTTGCTCGAACATTAAATGCCTCCAAATGGTATTTAATTAACTTCCCGAGCCCCTGGAAGCATGAAAATCACTTTAAACATGCTAATTTTAGCTCTAACACTGATGATCCACCTACAAATGTGAACTGACGTTCAAAAATAAAACATTTGAAAACGGACCATTTTCCACATTTCTGAAGCATGACGTAATTGGGGGGTGTTATCTCTTTTGTCGAAAATCAGCCGTTTTTGCTCGAACATTAAATGCCTCCAAATGGTATTTATTTCACTTCCCGAGCCCATGGAAGCATGAAAATCACTTTAAACATGCTAATTTTAGCTCTAACACTGATGATCCACCTACAAATGTGAACTGACATTCAAAAATAAAACATTTTAAAACGGACCATTTTCCACATTTCTGAAGCATGACGTAATGGGGGGGTGTTATCTCTTTTGTCGAAAATCAGCCGTTTTTGCTCGAACATTAAATGCCTCCAAATGGTATTTAATTAACTTCCCGGGGTGAAGAAACCCTTTTTGAGAACTCAGAGTGAGTAAATTGGCCATTTTCATGCACTTTTAACCATTCCATAAATCTTGTGTTTTGGGCCCCTGGAAGCATGAAAATCACTTTAAACATGCTAATTTTAGCTCTAACACTGATGATCCACCTACAAATGTGAACTGACGTTCAAAAATAAAACATTTGAAAACTGACCATTTTCCACATTTCTGAAGCATGACGTAATTGGGGGGTGTTATCTCTTTTGTCGAAAATCAGCCGTTTTTGCTCGAACATTAAATGCCTCCAAATGGTATTTAATTAACTTCCCGAGCCCCTGGAAGCATGAAAATCACTTTAAACATGCTAATTTTAGCTCTAACACTGATGATCCACCTACAAATGTGAACTGACGTTCAAAAATAAAACATTTGAAAACGGACCATTTTCCACATTTCTGAAGCATGATGTAATGGGGGGGTGTTAGCTCTTTTGTCGAAAATCAGCCGTTTTTGCTCGAACATTAAATGCCTCCAAATGGTATTTAATTAACTTCCCGAGCCCCTGGAAGCATGAAAATCACTTTAAACATGCTAATTTTAGCTCTAACACTGATGATCCACCTACAAATGTGAACTGACGTTCAAAAATAAAACATTTGAAAACGGACCATTTTCCACATTTCTGAAGCATGACGTAATGGGGGGGTGTTATCTCTTTTGTCGAAAATCAGCCGTTTTTGCTCGAACATTAAATGCCTCCAAATGGTATTTATTTCACTTCCCGGGGTGAAGAAACCCTTTTTGAGAACTCAGAGTGAGTAAATTGGCCATTTTCATGCACTTTTAACCATTCCATTAATCTTGTGTTTTGGGCCCCTGGAAGCATGAAAATCACTTTAAACATGCTAATTTTAGCTCTAACACTGATGATCCACCTACAAATGTGAACTGACGTTCAAAAATAAAACATTTGAAAACGGACCATTTTCCACATTTCTGAAGCATGACGTAATGGGGGGGTGTTATCTCTTTTGTCGAAAATCAGCCGTTTTTGCTCGAACATTAAATGCCTCCAAATGGTATTTAATTAACTTCCCGAGCCCCTGGAAGCATGAAAATCACTTTAAACATGCTAATTTTAGCTCTAACACTGATGATCCACCTACAAATGTGAACTGACGTTCAAAAATAAAACATTTGAAAACGGACCATTTTCCACATTTCTGAAGCATGACGTAATGGGGGGGTGTTATCTCTTTTGTCGAAAATCAGCCGTTTTTGCTCGAACATTAAATGCCTCCAAATGGTATTTAATTAACTTCCCGAGCCCCTGGAAGCATGAAAATCACTTTAAACATGCTAATTTTAGCTCTAACACTGATGATCCACCTACAAATGTGAACTGACGTTCAAAAATAAAACATTTGAAAACGGACCATTTTCCACATTTCTGAAGCATGACGTAATGGGGGGTGTTATCTCTTTTGTCGAAAATCAGCCGTTTTTGCTCGAACATTAAATGCCTCAAAATGGTATTTAATTAACTTCCCGGGGTGAAGAAACCCTTTTTGAGAACTCAGAGTGAGTAAATTGGCCATTTTCATGCACTTTTAACCATTCCATAAATCTTGTGTTTTGGGCCCCTGGAAGCATGAAAATCACTTTAAACATGCTAATTTTAGCTCTAACACTGATGATCCACCTACAAATGTGAACTGACGTTCAAAAATAAAACATTTGAAAACGGACCATTTTCCACATTTCTGAAGCATGACGTAATGGGGGGTGTTATCTCTTTTGTCGAAAATCAGCCGTTTTTGCTCGAACATTAAATGCCTCCAAATGGTATTTAATTAACTTCCCGAGCCCCTGGAAGCATGAAAATCACTTTAAACATGCTAATTTTAGCTCTAACACTGATGATCCACCTACAAATGTGAACTGACGTTCAAAAATAAAACATTTGAAAACGGACCATTTTCCACATTTCTGAAGCATGACGTAATGGGGGGGTGTTATCTCTTTTGTCGAAAATCAGCCGTTTTTGCTCGAACATTAAATGCCTCCAAATGGTATTTAATTAACTTCCCGGGGTGAAGAAACCCTTTTTGAGAACTCAGAGTGAGTAAATTGGCCATTTTCATGCACTTTTAACCATTCCATAAATCTTGTGTTTTGGGCCCCTGGAAGCATGAAAATCACTTTAAACATGCTAATTTTAGCTCTAACACTGATGATCCACCTACAAATGTGAACTGACGTTCAAAAATAAAACATTTGAAAACGGACCATTTTCCACATTTCTGAAGCATGACGTAATGGGGGGGTGTTATCTCTTTTGTCGAAAATCAGCCGTTTTTGCTCGAACATTAAATGCCTCCAAATGGTATTTAATTAACTTCCCGAGCCCCTGGAAGCATGAAAATCACTTTAAACATGCTAATTTTAGCTCTAACACTGATGATCCACCTACAAATGTGAACTGACGTTCAAAAATAAAACATTTGAAAACGGACCATTTTCCACATTTCTGAAGCATGACGTAATGGGGGGGTGTTATCTCTTTTGTCGAAAATCAGCCGTTTTTGCTCGAACATTAAATGCCTCCAAATGGTATTTATTTCACTTCCGGGGTGAAGAAACCCTTTTTGAGAACTCAGAGTGAGTAAATTGGCCATTTTCATGCACTTTTAACCATTCCATTAATCTTGTGTTTTGGGCCCCTGGAAGCATGAAAATCACTTTAAACATGCTAATTTTAGCTCTAACACTGATGATCCACCTACAAATGTGAACTGACGTTCAAAAATAAAACATTTGAAAACGGACCATTTTCCACATTTCTGAAGCATGACGTAATGGGGGGGTGTTATCTCTTTTGTCGAAAATCAGCCGTTTTTGCTCGAACATTAAATGCCTCCAAATGGTATTTAATTAACTTCCCGAGCCCCTGGAAGCATGAAAATCACTTTAAACATGCTAATTTTAGCTCTAACACTGATGATCCACCTACAAATGTGAACTGACGTTCAAAAATAAAACATTTGAAAACGGACCATTTTCCACATTTCTGAAGCATGACGTAATGGGGGGGTGTTATCTCTTTTGTCGAAAATCAGCCGTTTTTGCTCGAACATTAAATGCCTCCAAATGGTATTTATTTCACTTCCCGAGCCCCTGGAAGCATGAAAATCACTTTAAACATGCTAATTTTAGCTCTAACACTGATGATCCACCTACAAATGTGAACTGACTTTCAAAAATAAAACATTTGAAAACGGACCATTTTCCACATTTCTGAAGCATGACGTAATGGGGGGGTGTTATCTCTTTTGTCGAAAATCAGCCGTTTTTGCTCGAACATTAAATGCCTCCAAATGGTATTTAATTAACTTCCCGAGCCCCTGGAAGCATGAAAATCACTTTAAACATGCTAATTTTAGCTCTAACACTGATGATCCACCTACAAATGTGAACTGACGTTCAAAAATAAAACATTTGAAAACGGACCATTTTCCACATTTCTGAAGCATGACGTAATGGGGGGGTGTTATCTCTTTTGTCGAAAATCAGCCGTTTTTGCTCGAACATTAAATGCCTCCAAATGGTATTTAATTAACTTCCCGGGGTGAAGAAACCCTTTTTGAGAACTCAGAGTGGGTAAATTGGCCATTTTCATGCACTTTTAACCATTCCATAAATCTTGTGTTTTGGGCCCCTGGAAGCATGAAAATCACTTTAAACATGCTAATTTTAGCTCTAACACTGATGATCCACCTACAAATGTGAACTGACGTTCAAAAATAAAACATTTGAAAACGGACCATTTTCCACATTTCTGAAGCATGACGTAATGGGGGGGTGTTATCTCTTTTGTCGAAAATCAGCCGTTTTTGCTCGAACATTAAATGCCTCCAAATGGTATTTAATTAACTTCCCGGGGTGGTGAAACCCTTTTTGAGAACTCAGAGTGAGTAAATTGGCCATTTTCATGCACTTTTAACCATTCCATAAATCTTTTGTTTTGGGCCCCTGGAAGCATGAAAATCACTTTAAACATGCTAATTTTAGCTCTAACACTGATGATCCACCTACAAATGTGAACTGACGTTCAAAAATAAAACATTTGAAAACGGACCATTTTCCACATTTCTGAAGCATGACGTAATGGGGGGGTGTTATCTCTTTTGTCGAAAATCAGCCGTTTTTGCTCGAACATTAAATGCCTCCAAATGGTATTTAATTAACTTCCTGAGCCCCTGGAAGCATGAAAATCACTTTAAACATGCTAATTTTAGCTCTAACACTGATGATCCACCTACAAATGTGAACTGACGTTCAAAAATAAAACATTTGAAAACGGACCATTTTCCACATTTCTGAAGCATGACGTAATGGGGGGGTGTTATCTCTTTTGTCGAAAATCAGCCGTTTTTGCTCGAACATTAAATGCCTCCAAATGGTATTTATTTCACTTCCCGAGCCCCTGGAAGCATGAAAATCACTTTAAACATGCTAATTTTAGCTCTAACACTGATGATCCACCTACAAATGTGAACTGACGTTCAAAAATAAAACATTTGAAAACGGACCATTTTCCACATTTCTGAAGCATGACGTAATGGGGGGTGTTATCTCTTTTGTCGAAAATCAGCCGTTTTTGCTCGAACATTAAATGCCTCCAAATGGTATTTAATTAACTTCCCGAGCCCCTGGAAGCATGAAAATCACTTTAAACATGCTAATTTTAGCTCTAACACTGATGATCCACCTACAAATGTGAACTGACGTTCAAAAATAAAACATTTGAAAACGGACCATTTTCCACATTTCTGAAGCATGACGTAATGGGGGGGTGTTATCTCTTTTGTCGAAAATCAGCCGTTTTTGCTCGAACATTAAATGCCTCCAAATGGTATTTAATTAACTTCCCGGGGTGAAGAAACCCTTTTTGAGAACTCAGAGTGAGTAAATTGGCCATTTTCATGCACTTTTAACCATTCCATAAATCTTGTGTTTTGGGCCCCTGGAAGCATGAAAATCACTTTAAACATGCTAATTTTAGCTCTAACACTGATGATCCACCTACAAATGTGAACTGACGTTCAAAAATAAAACATTTGAAAACGGACCATTTTCCACATTTCTGAAGCATGACGTAATGGGGGGGTGTTATCTCTTTTGTCGAAAATCAGCCGTTTTTGCTCGAACATTAAATGCCTCCAAATGGTATTTAATTAACTTCCCGGGGTGAAGAAACCCTTTTTGAGAACTCAGAGTGAGTAAATTGGCCATTTTCATGCACTTTTAACCATTCCATAAATCTTGTGTTTTGGGCCCCTGGAAGCATGAAAATCACTTAAAACATGCTAATTTTAGCTCTAACACTGATGATCCACCTACAAATGTGAACTGACGTTCAAAAATAAAACATTTGAAAACGGACCATTTTCCACATTTCTGAAGCATGACGTAATGGGGGGGTGTTATCTCTTTTGTCGAAAATCAGCCGTTTTTGCTCGAACATTAAATGCCTCCAAATGGTATTTATTTCACTTCCCGGGGTGAAGAAACCCTTTTTGAGAACTCAGAGTGAGTAAATTGGCCATTTTCATGCACTTTTAACCATTCCATTAATCTTGTGTTTTTGGGCCCCTGGAAGCATGAAAATCACTTTAAACATGCTAATTTTAGCTCTAACACTGATGATCCACCTACAAATGTGAACTGACGTTCAAAAATAAAACATTTGAAAACGGACCATTTTCCACATTTCTGAAGCATGACGTAATGGGGGGGTGTTATCTCTTTTGTCGAAAATCAGCCGTTTTTGCTCGAACATTAAATGCCTCCAAATGGTATTTAATTAACTTCCCGAGCCCCTGGAAGCATGAAAATCACTTTAAACATGCTAATTTTAGCTCTAACACTGATGATCCACCTACAAATGTGAACTGACGTTCAAAAATAAAACATTTGAAAACGGACCATTTTCCACATTTCTGAAGCATGACGTAATGGGGGGGTGTTATCTCTTTTGTCGAAAATCAGCCGTTTTTGCTCGAACATTAAATGCCTCCAAATGGTATTTATTTCACTTCCCGAGCCCCTGGAAGCATGAAAATCACTTTAAACATGCTAATTTTAGCTCTAACACTGATGATCCACCTACAAATGTGAACTGACGTTCAAAAATAAAACATTTGAAAACGGACCATTTTCCACATTTCTGAAGCATGACGTAATGGGGGGTGTTATCTCTTTTGTCGAAAATCAGCCGTTTTTGCTCGAACATTAAATGCCTCCAAATGGTATTTAATTAACTTCCCGAGCCCCTGGAAGCATGAAAATCACTTTAAACATGCTAATTTTAGCTCTAACACTGATGATCCACCTACAAATGTGAACTGACGTTCAAAAATAAAACATTTGAAAACGGACCATTTTCCACATTTCTGAAGCATGACGTAATGGGGGGGTGTTATCTCTTTTGTCGAAAATCAGCCGTTTTTGCTCGAACATTAAATGCCTCCAAATGGTATTTAATTAACTTCCCGGGGTGAAGAAACCCTTTTTGAGAACTCAGAGTGAGTAAATTGGCCATTTTCATGCACTTTTAACCATTCCATAAATCTTGTGTTTTGGGCCCCTGGAAGCATGAAAATCACTTTAAACATGCTAATTTTAGCTCTAACACTGATGATCCACCTACAAATGTGAACTGACGTTCAAAAATAAAACATTTGAAAACGGACCATTTTCCACATTTCTGAAGCATGACGTAATGGGGGGGTGTTATCTCTTTTGTCGAAAATCAGCCGTTTTTGCTCGAACATTAAATGCCTCCAAATGGTATTTAATTAACTTCCCGGGGTGAAGAAACCCTTTTTGAGAACTCAGAGTGAGTAAATTGGCCATTTTCATGCACTTTTAACCATTCCATAAATCTTGTGTTTTGGGCCCCTGGAAGCATGAAAATCACTTAAAACATGCTAATTTTAGCTCTAACACTGATGATCCACCTACAAATGTGAACTGACGTTCAAAAATAAAACATTTGAAAACGGACCATTTTCCACCTTTCTGAAGCATGACGTAATGGGGGGGTGTTATCTCTTTTGTCGAAAATCAGCCGTTTTTGCTCGAACATTAAATGCCTCCAAATGGTATTTATTTCACTTCCCGGGGTGAAGAAACCCTTTTTGAGAACTCAGAGTGAGTAAATTGGCCATTTTCATGCACTTTTAACCATTCCATTAATCTTGTGTTTTTGGGCCCCTGGAAGCATGAAAATCACTTTAAACATGCTAATTTTAGCTCTAACACTGATGATCCACCTACAAATGTGAACTGACGTTCAAAAATAAAACATTTGAAAACGGACCATTTTCCACATTTCTGAAGCATGACGTAATGGGGGGGTGTTATCTCTTTTGTCGAAAATCAGCCGTTTTTGCTCGAACATTAAATGCCTCCAAATGGTATTTAATTAACTTCCCGAGCCCCTGGAAGCATGAAAATCACTTTAAACATGCTAATTTTAGCTCTAACACTGATGATCCACCTACAAATGTGAACTGACGTTCAAAAATAAAACATTTGAAAACGGACCATTTTCCACATTTCTGAAGCATGACGTAATTGGGGGGTGTTATCTCTTTTGTCGAAAATCAGCTGTTTTTGCTCGAACATTAAATGCCTCCAAATGGTATTTATTTCACTTCCCGAGCCCATGGAAGCATTAAAATCACTTTAAACATGCTAATTTTAGCTCTAACACTGATGATCCACCTACAAATGTGAACTGACGTTCAAAAATAAAACATTTGAAAACGGACCATTTTCCACATTTCTGAAGCATGACGTAATGGGGGGGTGTTATCTCTTTTGTCGAAAATCAGCCGTTTTTGCTCGAACATTAATTGCCTCCAAATGGTATTTAATTAACTTCCCGGGGTGAAGAAACCCTTTTTGAGAACTCAGAGTGAGTAAATTGGCCATTTTCATGCACTTTTAACCATTCCATAAATCTTGTGTTTTGGGCCCCTGGAAGCATGAAAATCACTTTAAACATGCTAATTTTAGCTCTAACACTGATGATCCACCTACAAATGTGAACTGACGTTCAAAAATAAAACATTTGAAAACTGACCATTTTCCACATTTCTGAAGCATGACGTAATTGGGGGGTGTTATCTCTTTTGTCGAAAATCAGCCGTTTTTGCTCGAACATTAAATGCCTCCAAATGGTATTTAATTAACTTCCCGAGCCCCTGGAAGCATGAAAATCACTTTAAACATGCTAATTTTAGCTCTAACACTGATGATCCACCTACAAATGTGAACTGACGTTCAAAAATAAAACATTTGAAAACGGACCATTTTCCACATTTCTGAAGCATGACGTAATGGGGGGGGTGTTAGCTCTTTTGTCGAAAATCAGCCGTTTTTGCTCGAACATTAAATGCCTCCAAATGGTATTTAATTAACTTCCCGAGCCCCTGGAAGCATGAAAATCACTTTAAACATGCTAATTTTAGCTCTAACACTGATGATCCACCTACAAATGTGAACTGACGTTCAAAAATAAAACATTTGAAAACGGACCATTTTCCACATTTCTGAAGCATGACGTAATGGGGGGGTGTTATCTCTTTTGTCGAAAATCAGCCGTTTTTGCTCGAACATTAAATGCCTCCAAATGGTATTTAATTAACTTCCCGGGGTGAAGAAACCCTTTTTGAGAACTCAGAGTGAGTAAATTGGCCATTTTCATGCACTTTTAACCATTCCATAAATCTTGTGTTTTGGGCCCCTGGAAGCATGAAAATCACTTTAAACATGCTAATTTTAGCTCTAACACTGATGATCCACCTACAAATGTGAACTGACGTTCAAAAATAAAACATTTGAAAACTGACCATTTTCCACATTTCTGAAGCATGACGTAATTGGGGGGTGTTATCTCTTTTGTCGAAAATCAGCCGTTTTTGCTCGAACATTAAATGCCTCCAAATGGTATTTAATTAACTTCCCGAGCCCCTGGAAGCATGAAAATCACTTTAAACATGCTAATTTTAGCTCTAACACTGATGATCCACCTACAAATGTGAACTGACGTTCAAAAATAAAACATTTGAAAACGGACCATTTTCCACATTTCTGAAGCATGATGTAATGGGGGGGTGTTAGCTCTTTTGTCGAAAATCAGCCGTTTTTGCTCGAACATTAAATGCCTCCAAATGGTATTTAATTAACTTCCCGAGCCCCTGGAAGCATGAAAATCACTTTAAACATGCTAATTTTAGCTCTAACACTGATGATCCACCTACAAATGTGAACTGACGTTCAAAAATAAAACATTTGAAAACGGACCATTTTCCACATTTCTGAAGCATGACGTAATGGGGGGGTGTTATCTCTTTTGTCGAAAATCAGCCATTTTTGCTCGAACATTAAATGCCTCCAAATGGTATTTATTTCACTTCCCGGGGTGAAGAAACCCTTTTTGAGAACTCAGAGTGAGTAAATTGGCCATTTTCATGCACTTTTAACCATTCCATTAATCTTGTGTTTTGGGCCCCTGGAAGCATGAAAATCACTTTAAACATGCTAATTTTAGCTCTAACACTGATGATCCACCTACAAATGTGAACTGACGTTCAAAAATAAAACATTTGAAAACGGACCATTTTCCACATTTCTGAAGCATGACGTAATGGGGGGGTGTTATCTCTTTTGTCGAAAATCAGCCGTTTTTGCTCGAACATTAAATGCCTCCAAATGGTATTTAATTAACTTCCTGAGCCCCTGGAAGCATGAAAATCACTTTAAACATGCTAATTTTAGCTCTAACACTGATGATCCACCTACAAATGTGAACTGACGTTCAAAAATAAAACATTTGAAAACGGACCATTTTCCACATTTCTGAAGCATGACGTAATGGGGGGGTGTTATCTCTTTTGTCGAAAATCAGCCGTTTTTGCTCGAACATTAAATGCCTCCAAATGGTATTTATTTCACTTCCCGAGCCCCTGGAAGCATGAAAATCACTTTAAACATGCTAATTTTAGCTCTAACACTGATGATCCACCTACAAATGTGAACTGACGTTCAAAAATAAAACATTTGAAAACGGACCATTTTCCACATTTCTGAAGCATGACGTAATGGGGGGGTGTTATCTCTTTTGTCGAAAATCAGCCGTTTTTGCTCGAACATTAAATGCCTCCAAATGGTATTTAATTAACTTCCCGAGCCCCTGGAAGCATGAAAATCACTTTAAACATGCTAATTTTAGCTCTAACACTGATGATCCACCTACAAATGTGAACTGACGTTCAAAAATAAAACATTTGAAAACGGACCATTTTCCACATTTCTGAAGCATGACGTAATGGGGGGGTGTTATCTCTTTTGTCGAAAATCAGCCGTTTTTGCTCGAACATTAAATGCCTCCAAATGGTATTTAATTAACTTCCCGGGGTGAAGAAACCCTTTTTGAGAACTCAGAGTGAGTAAATTGGCCATTTTCATGCACTTTTAACCATTCCATAAATCTTGTGTTTTGGGCCCCTGGAAGCATGAAAATCACTTTAAACATGCTAATTTTAGCTCTAACACTGATGATCCACCTACAAATGTGAACTGACGTTCAAAAATAAAACATTTGAAAACGGACCATTTTTCACATTTCTGAAGCATGACGTAATGGGGGGGGTGTTATCTCTTTTGTCGAAAATCAGCCGTTTTTGCTCGAACATTAAATGCCTCCAAATGGTATTTAATTAACTTCCCGAGCCCCTGGAAGCATGATAATCACTTTAAACATGCTAATTTTAGCTCTAACACTGATGATCCACCTACAAATGTGAACTGACGTTCAAAAATAAAACATTTGAAAACGGACCATTTTCCACATTTCTGAAGCATGACGTAATGGGGGGGTGTTATCTCTTTTGTCGAAAATCAGCCGTTTTTGCTCGAACATTAAATGCCTCCAAATGGTATTTATTTCACTTCCCGAGCCCCTGGAAGCATGAAAATCACTTTAAACATGCTAATTTTAGCTCTAACACTGATGATCCACCTACAAATGTGAACTGACGTTCAAAAATAAAACATTTGAAAACGGACCATTTTCCACATTTCTGAAGCATGACGTAATGGGGGGGTGTTATCTCTTTTGTCGAAAATCAGCCGTTTTTGCTCGAACATTAAATGCCTCCAAATGGTATTTAATTAACTTCCCGAGCCCCTGGAAGCATGAAAATCACTTTAAACATGCTAATTTTAGCTCTAACACTGATGATCCACCTACAAATGTGAACTGACGTTCAAAAATAAAACATTTGAAAACGGACCATTTTCCACATTTCTGAAGCATGACGTAATGGGGGGGTGTTATCTCTTTTGTCGAAAATCAGCCGTTTTTGCTCGAACATTAAATGCCTCCAAATGGTATTTAATTAACTTCCCGGGGTGAAGAAACCCTTTTTGAGAACTCAGAGTGAGTAAATTGGCCATTTTCATGCACTTTTAACCATTCCATAAATCTTGTGTTTTGGGCCCCTGGAAGCATGAAAATCACTTTAAACATGCTAATTTTAGCTCTAACACTGATGATCCACCTACAAATGTGAACTGACGTTCAAAAATAAAACATTTGAAAACTGACCATTTTCCACATTTCTGAAGCATGACGTAATTGGGGGGTGTTATCTCTTTTGTCGAAAATCAGCCGTTTTTGCTCGAACATTAAATGCCTCCAAATGGTATTTAATTAACTTCCCGAGCCCCTGGAAGCATGAAAATCACTTTAAACATGCTAATTTTAGCTCTAACACTGATGATCCACCTACAAATGTGAACTGACGTTCAAAAATAAAACATTTGAAAACGGACCATTTTCCACATTTCTGAAGCATGACGTAATGGGGGGGGTGTTAGCTCTTTTGTCGAAAATCAGCCGTTTTTGCTCGAACATTAAATGCCTCCAAATGGTATTTAATTAACTTCCCGAGCCCCTGGAAGCATGAAAATCACTTTAAACATGCTAATTTTAGCTCTAACACTGATGATCCACCTACAAATGTGAACTGACGTTCAAAAATAAAACATTTGAAAACGGACCATTTTCCACATTTCTGAAGCATGACGTAATGGGGGGGTGTTATCTCTTTTGTCGAAAATCAGCCGTTTTTGCTCGAACATTAAATGCCTCCAAATGGTATTTATTTCACTTCCCGGGGTGAAGAAACCCTTTTTGAGAACTCAGAGTGAGTAAATTGGCCATTTTCATGCACTTTTAACCATTCCATTAATCTTGTGTTTTTGGGCCCCTGGAAGCATGAAAATCACTTTAAACATGCTAATTTTAGCTCTAACACTGATGATCCACCTACAAATGTGAACTGACGTTCAAAAATAAAACATTTGAAAACGGACCATTTTCCACATTTCTGAAGCATGACGTAATGGGGGGGTGTTATCTCTTTTGTCGAAAATCAGCCGTTTTTGCTCGAACATTAAATGCCTCCAAATGGTATTTAATTAACTTCCCGAGCCCCTGGAAGCATGAAAATCACTTTAAACATGCTAATTTTAGCTCTAACACTGATGATCCACCTACAAATGTGAACTGACGTTCAAAAATAAAACATTTGAAAACGGACCATTTTCCACATTTCTGAAGCATGACGTAATTGGGGGGTGTTATCTCTTTTGTCGAAAATCAGCTGTTTTTGCTCGAACATTAAATGCCTCCAAATGGTATTTATTTCACTTCCCGAGCCCATGGAAGCATTAAAATCACTTTAAACATGCTAATTTTAGCTCTAACACTGATGATCCACCTACAAATGTGAACTGACGTTCAAAAATAAAACATTTGAAAACGGACCATTTTCCACATTTCTGAAGCATGACGTAATGGGGGGGTGTTATCTCTTTTGTCGAAAATCAGCCGTTTTTGCTCGAACATTAATTGCCTCCAAATGGTATTTAATTAACTTCCCGGGGTGAAGAAACCCTTTTTGAGAACTCAGAGTGAGTAAATTGGCCATTTTCATGCACTTTTAACCATTCCATAAATCTTGTGTTTTGGGCCCCTGGAAGCATGAAAATCACTTTAAACATGCTAATTTTAGCTCTAACACTGATGATCCACCTACAAATGTGAACTGACGTTCAAAAATAAAACATTTGAAAACTGACCATTTTCCACATTTCTGAAGCATGACGTAATTGGGGGGTGTTATCTCTTTTGTCGAAAATCAGCCGTTTTTGCTCGAACATTAAATGCCTCCAAATGGTATTTAATTAACTTCCCGAGCCCCTGGAAGCATGAAAATCACTTTAAACATGCTAATTTTAGCTCTAACACTGATGATCCACCTACAAATGTGAACTGACGTTCAAAAATAAAACATTTGAAAACGGACCATTTTCCACATTTCTGAAGCATGACGTAATGGGGGGGGTGTTAGCTCTTTTGTCGAAAATCAGCCGTTTTTGCTCGAACATTAAATGCCTCCAAATGGTATTTAATTAACTTCCCGAGCCCCTGGAAGCATGAAAATCACTTTAAACATGCTAATTTTAGCTCTAACACTGATGATCCACCTACAAATGTGAACTGACGTTCAAAAATAAAACATTTGAAAACGGACCATTTTCCACATTTCTGAAGCATGACGTAATTGGGGGGTGTTATCTCTTTTGTCGAAAATCAGCCGTTTTTGCTCGAACATTAAATGCCTCCAAATGGTATTTATTTCACTTCCCGAGCCCATGGAAGCATGAAAATCACTTTAAACATGCTAATTTTAGCTCTAACACTGATGATCCACCTACAAATGTGAACTGACATTCAAAAATAAAACATTTTAAAACGGACCATTTTCCACATTTCTGAAGCATGACGTAATGGGGGGGTGTTATCTCTTTTGTCGAAAATCAGCCGTTTTTGCTCGAACATTAAATGCCTCCAAATGGTATTTAATTAACTTCCCGGGGTGAAGAAACCCTTTTTGAGAACTCAGAGTGAGTAAATTGGCCATTTTCATGCACTTTTAACCATTCCATAAATCTTGTGTTTTGGGCCCCTGGAAGCATGAAAATCACTTTAAACATGCTAATTTTAGCTCTAACACTGATGATCCACCTACAAATGTGAACTGACGTTCAAAAATAAAACATTTGAAAACTGACCATTTTCCACATTTCTGAAGCATGACGTAATTGGGGGGTGTTATCTCTTTTGTCGAAAATCAGCAGTTTTTGCTCGAACATTAAATGCCTCCAAATGGTATTTAATTAACTTCCCGAGCCCCTGGAAGCATGAAAATCACTTTAAACATGCTAATTTTAGCTCTAACACTGATGATCCACCTACAAATGTGAACTGACGTTCAAAAATAAAACATTTGAAAACGGACCATTTTCCACATTTCTGAAGCATGATGTAATGGGGGGGTGTTAGCTCTTTTGTCGAAAATCAGCCGTTTTTGCTCGAACATTAAATGCCTCCAAATGGTATTTAATTAACTTCCCGAGCCCCTGGAAGCATGAAAATCACTTTAAACATGCTAATTTTAGCTCTAACACTGATGATCCACCTACAAATGTGAACTGACGTTCAAAAATAAAACATTTGAAAACGGACCATTTTCCACATTTCTGAAGCATGACGTAATGGGGGGTGTTATCTCTTTTGTCGAAAATCAGCCGTTTTTGCTCGAACATTAAATGCCTCCAAATGGTATTTATTTCACTTCCCGGGGTGAAGAAACCCTTTTTGAGAACTCAGAGTGAGTAAATTGGCCATTTTCATGCACTTTTAACCATTCCATTAATCTTGTGTTTTGGGCCCCTGGAAGCATGAAAATCACTTTAAACATGCTAATTTTAGCTCTAACACTGATGATCCACCTACAAATGTGAACTGACGTTCAAAAATAAAACATTTGAAAACGGACCATTTTCCACATTTCTGAAGCATGACGTAATGGGGGGGTGTTATCTCTTTTGTCGAAAATCAGCCGTTTTTGCTCGAACATTAAATGCCTCCAAATGGTATTTAATTAACTTCCTGAGCCCCTGGAAGCATGAAAATCACTTTAAACATGCTAATTTTAGCTCTAACACTGATGATCCACCTACAAATGTGAACTGACGTTCAAAAATAAAACATTTGAAAACGGACCATTTTCCACATTTCTGAAGCATGACGTAATGGGGGGGTGTTATCTCTTTTGTCGAAAATCAGCCGTTTTTGCTCGAACATTAAATGCCTCCAAATGGTATTTATTTCACTTCCCGAGCCCCTGGAAGCATGAAAATCACTTTAAACATGCTAATTTTAGCTCTAACACTGATGATCCACCTACAAATGTGAACTGACGTTCAAAAATAAAACATTTGAAAACGGACCATTTTCCACATTTCTGAAGCATGACGTAATGGGGGGTGTTATCTCTTTTGTCGAAAATCAGCCGTTTTTGCTCGAACATTAAATGCCTCCAAATGGTATTTAATTAACTTCCCGAGCCCCTGGAAGCATGAAAATCACTTTAAACATGCTAATTTTAGCTCTAACACTGATGATCCACCTACAAATGTGAACTGACGTTCAAAAATAAAACATTTGAAAACGGACCATTTTCCACATTTCTGAAGCATGACGTAATGGGGGGGTGTTATCTCTTTTGTCGAAAATCAGCCGTTTTTGCTCGAACATTAAATGCCTCCAAATGGTATTTAATTAACTTCCCGGGGTGAAGAAACCCTTTTTGAGAACTCAGAGTGAGTAAATTGGCCATTTTCATGCACTTTTAACCATTCCATTAATCTTGTGTTTTGGGCCCCTGGAAGCATGAAAATCACTTTAAACATGCTAATTTTAGCTCTAACACTGATGATCCACCTACAAATGTGAACTGACGTTCAAAAATAAAACATTTGAAAACGGACCATTTTTCACATTTCTGAAGCATGACGTAATGGGGGGGGTGTTATCTCTTTTGTCGAAAATCAGCCGTTTTTGCTCGAACATTAAATGCCTCCAAATGGTATTTAATTAACTTCCCGAGCCCCTGGAAGCATGATAATCACTTTAAACATGCTAATTTTAGCTCTAACACTGATGATCCACCTACAAATGTGAACTGACGTTCAAAAATAAAACATTTGAAAACGGACCATTTTCCACATTTCTGAAGCATGACGTAATGGGGGGGTGTTATCTCTTTTGTCGAAAATCAGCCGTTTTTGCTCGAACATTAAATGCCTCCAAATGGTATTTATTTCACTTCCCGAGCCCCTGGAAGCATGAAAATCACTTTAAACATGCTAATTTTAGCTCTAACACTGATGATCCACCTACAAATGTGAACTGACGTTCAAAAATAAAACATTTGAAAACGGACCATTTTCCACATTTCTGAAGCATGACGTAATGGGGGGGTGTTATCTCTTTTGTCGAAAATCAGCCGTTTTTGCTCGAACATTAAATGCCTCCAAATGGTATTTAATTAACTTCCCGAGCCCCTGGAAGCATGAAAATCACTTTAAACATGCTAATTTTAGCTCTAACACTGATGATCCACCTACAAATGTGAACTGACGTTCAAAAATAAAACATTTGAAAACGGACCATTTTCCACATTTCTGAAGCATGACGTAATGGGGGGGTGTTATCTCTTTTGTCGAAAATCAGCCGTTTTTGCTCGAACATTAAATGCCTCCAAATGGTATTTAATTAACTTCCCGGGGTGAAGAAACCCTTTTTGAGAACTCAGAGTGAGTAAATTGGCCATTTTCATGCACTTTTAACCATTCCATAAATCTTGTGTTTTGGGCCCCTGGAAGCATGAAAATCACTTTAAACATGCTAATTTTAGCTCTAACACTGATGATCCACCTACAAATGTGAACTGACGTTCAAAAATAAAACATTTGAAAACTGACCATTTTCCACATTTCTGAAGCATGACGTAATTGGGGGGTGTTATCTCTTTTGTCGAAAATCAGCCGTTTTTGCTCGAACATTAAATGCCTCCAAATGGTATTTAATTAACTTCCCGAGCCCCTGGAAGCATGAAAATCACTTTAAACATGCTAATTTTAGCTCTAACACTGATGATCCACCTACAAATGTGAACTGACGTTCAAAAATAAAACATTTGAAAACGGACCATTTTCCACATTTCTGAAGCATGACGTAATGGGGGGGGTGTTAGCTCTTTTGTCGAAAATCAGCCGTTTTTGCTCGAACATTAAATGCCTCCAAATGGTATTTAATTAACTTCCCGAGCCCCTGGAAGCATGAAAATCACTTTAAACATGCTAATTTTAGCTCTAACACTGATGATCCACCTACAAATGTGAACTGACGTTCAAAAATAAAACATTTGAAAACGGACCATTTTCCACATTTCTGAAGCATGACGTAATTGGGGGGTGTTATCTCTTTTGTCGAAAATCAGCCGTTTTTGCTCGAACATTAAATGCCTCCAAATGGTATTTATTTCACTTCCCGAGCCCATGGAAGCATGAAAATCACTTTAAACATGCTAATTTTAGCTCTAACACTGATGATCCACCTACAAATGTGAACTGACATTCAAAAATAAAACATTTTAAAACGGACCATTTTCCACATTTCTGAAGCATGACGTAATGGGGGGGTGTTATCTCTTTTGTCGAAAATCAGCCGTTTTTGCTCGAACATTAAATGCCTCCAAATGGTATTTAATTAACTTCCCGGGGTGAAGAAACCCTTTTTGAGAACTCAGAGTGAGTAAATTGGCCATTTTCATGCACTTTTAACCATTCCATAAATCTTGTGTTTTGGGCCCCTGGAAGCATGAAAATCACTTTAAACATGCTAATTTTAGCTCTAACACTGATGATCCACCTACAAATGTGAACTGACGTTCAAAAATAAAACATTTGAAAACTGACCATTTTCCACATTTCTGAAGCATGACGTAATTGGGGGGTGTTATCTCTTTTGTCGAAAATCAGCCGTTTTTGCTCGAACATTAAATGCCTCCAAATGGTATTTAATTAACTTCCCGAGCCCCTGGAAGCATGAAAATCACTTTAAACATGCTAATTTTAGCTCTAACACTGATGATCCACCTACAAATGTGAACTGACGTTCAAAAATAAAACATTTGAAAACGGACCATTTTCCACATTTCTGAAGCATGATGTAATGGGGGGGTGTTAGCTCTTTTGTCGAAAATCAGCCGTTTTTGCTCGAACATTAAATGCCTCCAAATGGTATTTAATTAACTTCCCGAGCCCCTGGAAGCATGAAAATCACTTTAAACATGCTAATTTTAGCTCTAACACTGATGATCCACCTACAAATGTGAACTGACGTTCAAAAATAAAACATTTGAAAACGGACCATTTTCCACATTTCTGAAGCATGACGTAATGGGGGGGTGTTATCTCTTTTGTCGAAAATCAGCCGTTTTTGCTCGAACATTAAATGCCTCCAAATGGTATTTATTTCACTTCCCGGGGTGAAGAAACCCTTTTTGAGAACTCAGAGTGAGTAAATTGGCCATTTTCATGCACTTTTAACCATTCCATTAATCTTGTGTTTTGGGCCCCTGGAAGCATGAAAATCACTTTAAACATGCTAATTTTAGCTCTAACACTGATGATCCACCTACAAATGTGAACTGACGTTCAAAAATAAAACATTTGAAAACGGACCATTTTCCACATTTCTGAAGCATGACGTAATGGGGGGGTGTTATCTCTTTTGTCGAAAATCAGCCGTTTTTGCTCGAACATTAAATGCCTCCAAATGGTATTTAATTAACTTCCTGAGCCCCTGGAAGCATGAAAATCACTTTAAACATGCTAATTTTAGCTCTAACACTGATGATCCACCTACAAATGTGAACTGACGTTCAAAAATAAAACATTTGAAAACGGACCATTTTCCACATTTCTGAAGCATGACGTAATGGGGGGGTGTTATCTCTTTTGTCGAAAATCAGCCGTTTTTGCTCGAACATTAAATGCCTCCAAATGGTATTTATTTCACTTCCCGAGCCCCTGGAAGCATGAAAATCACTTTAAACATGCTAATTTTAGCTCTAACACTGATGATCCACCTACAAATGTGAACTGACGTTCAAAAATAAAACATTTGAAAACGGACCATTTTCCACATTTCTGAAGCATGACGTAATGGGGGGGTGTTATCTCTTTTGTCGAAAATCAGCCGTTTTTGCTCGAACATTAAATGCCTCCAAATGGTATTTAATTAACTTCCCGAGCCCCTGGAAGCATGAAAATCACTTTAAACATGCTAATTTTAGCTCTAACACTGATGATCCACCTACAAATGTGAACTGACGTTCAAAAATAAAACATTTGAAAACGGACCATTTTCCACATTTCTGAAGCATGACGTAATGGGGGGGTGTTATCTCTTTTGTCGAAAATCAGCCGTTTTTGCTCGAACATTAAATGCCTCCAAATGGTATTTAATTAACTTCCCGGGGTGAAGAAACCCTTTTTGAGAACTCAGAGTGAGTAAATTGGCCATTTTCATGCACTTTTAACCATTCCATAAATCTTGTGTTTTGGGCCCCTGGAAGCATGAAAATCACTTTAAACATGCTAATTTTAGCTCTAACACTGATGATCCACCTACAAATGTGAACTGACGTTCAAAAATAAAACATTTGAAAACGGACCATTTTCCACATTTCTGAAGCATGACGTAATTGGGGGGTGTTATCTCTTTTGTCGAAAATCAGCCGTTTTTGCTCGAACATTAAATGCCTCCAAATGGTATTTAATTAACTTCCCGAGCCCCTGGAAGCATGAAAATCACTTTAAACATGCTAATTTTAGCTCTAACACTGATGATCCACCTACAAATGTGAACTGACGTTCAAAAATAAAACATTTAAAAACGGACCATTTTCCACATTTCTGAAGCATGACGTAATGGGGGGGGTGTTATCTCTTTTGTCGAAAATCAGCCGTTTTTGCTCGAACATTAAATGCCTCCAAATGGTATTTAATTAACTTCCCGAGCCCCTGGAAGCAAGAAAATCACTTTAAACATGCTAATTTTAGCTCTAACACTGATGATCCACCTACAAATGTGAACTGACGTTCAAAAATAAAACATTTGAAAACGGACCATTTTCCACATTTCTGAAGCATGACGTAATGGGGGGGTGTTATCTCTTTTGTCGAAAATCAGCCGTTTTTGCTCGAACATTAAATGCCTCCAAATGGTATTTATTTCACTTCCCGGGGTGAAGAAACCCTTTTTGAGAACTCAGAGTGAGTAAATTGGCCATTTTCATGCACTTTTAACCATTCCATTAATCTTGTGTTTTGGGCCCCTGGAAGCATGAAAATCACTTTAAACATGCTAATTTTAGCTCTAACACTGATGATCCACCTACAAATGTGAACTGACGTTCAAAAATAAAACATTTGAAAACGGACCATTTTCCACATTTCTGAAGCATGACGTAATGGGGGGGTGTTATCTCTTTTGTCGAAAATCAGCCGTTTTTGCTCGAACATTAAATGCCTCCAAATGGTATTTAATTAACTTCCCGAGCCCCTGGAAGCATGAAAATCACTTTAAACATGCTAATTTTAGCTCTAACACTGATGATCCACCTACAAATGTGAACTGACGTTCAAAAATAAAACATTTGAAAACGGACCATTTTCCACATTTCTGAAGCATGACGTAATGGGGGGGTGTTATCTCTTTTGTCGAAAATCAGCCGTTTTTGCTCGAACATTAAATGCCTCCAAATGGTATTTATTTCACTTCCCGAGCCCCTGGAAGCATGAAAATCACTTTAAACATGCTAATTTTAGCTCTAACACTGATGATCCACCTACAAATGTGAACTGACGTTCAAAAATAAAACATTTGAAAACGGACCATTTTCCACATTTCTGAAGCATGACGTAATGGGGGGGTGTTATCTCTTTTGTCGAAAATCAGCCGTTTTTGCTCGAACATTAAATGCCTCCAAATGGTATTTAATTAACTTCCCGAGCCCCTGGAAGCATGAAAATCACTTTAAACATGCTAATTTTAGCTCTAACACTGATGATCCACCTACAAATGTGAACTGACGTTCAAAAATAAAACATTTGAAAACGGACCATTTTCCACATTTCTGAAGCATGACGTAATGGGGGGGTGTTATCTCTTTTGTCGAAAATCAGCCGTTTTTGCTCGAACATTAAATGCCTCCAAATGGTATTTAATTAACTTCCCGGGGTGAAGAAACCCTTTTTGAGAACTCAGAGTGAGTAAATTGGCCATTTTCATGCACTTTTAACCATTCCATAAATCTTGTGTTTTGGGCCCCTGGAAGCATGAAAATCACTTTAAACATGCTAATTTTAGCTCTAACACTGATGATCCACCTACAAATGTGAACTGACGTTCAAAAATAAAACATTTGAAAACGGACCATTTTCCACATTTCTGAAGCATGACGTAATTGGGGGGTGTTATCTCTTTTGTCGAAAATCAGCCGTTTTTGCTCGAACATTAAATGCCTCCAAATGGTATTTAATTAACTTCCCGAGCCCCTGGAAGCATGAAAATCACTTTAAACATGCTAATTTTAGCTCTAACACTGATGATCCACCTACAAATGTGAACTGACGTTCAAAAATAAAACATTTAAAAACGGACCATTTTCCACATTTCTGAAGCATGACGTAATGGGGGGGGTGTTATCTCTTTTGTCGAAAATCAGCCGTTTTTGCTCGAACATTAAATGCCTCCAAATGGTATTTAATTAACTTCCCGAGCCCCTGGAAGCAAGAAAATCACTTTAAACATGCTAATTTTAGCTCTAACACTGATGATCCACCTACAAATGTGAACTGACGTTCAAAAATAAAACATTTGAAAACGGACCATTTTCCACATTTCTGAAGCATGACGTAATGGGGGGGTGTTATCTCTTTTGTCGAAAATCAGCCGTTTTTGCTCGAACATTAAATGCCTCCAAATGGTATTTATTTCACTTCCCGGGGTGAAGAAACCCTTTTTGAGAACTCAGAGTGAGTAAATTGGCCATTTTCATGCACTTTTAACCATTCCATTAATCTTGTGTTTTGGGCCCCTGGAAGCATGAAAATCACTTTAAACATGCCAATTTTAGCTCTAACACTGATGATCCACCTACAAATGTGAACTGACGTTCAAAAATAAAACATTTGAAAACGGACCATTTTCCACATTTCTGAAGCATGACGTAATGGGGGGGTGTTATCTCTTTTGTCGAAAATCAGCCGTTTTTGCTCGAACATTAAATGCCTCCAAATGGTATTTAATTAACTTCCCGAGCCCCTGGAAGCATGAAAATCACTTTAAACATGCTAATTTTAGCTCTAACACTGATGATCCACCTACAAATGTGAACTGACGTTCAAAAATAAAACATTTGAAAACGGACCATTTTCCACATTTCTGAAGCATGACGTAATGGGGGGGTGTTATCTCTTTTGTCGAAAATCAGCCGTTTTTGCTCGAACATTAAATGCCTCCAAATGGTATTTATTTCACTTCCCGAGCCCCTGGAAGCATGAAAATCACTTTAAACATGCTAATTTTAGCTCTAACACTGATGATCCACCTACAAATGTGAACTGACGTTCAAAAATAAAACATTTGAAAACGGACCATTTTCCACATTTCTGAAGCATGACGTAATGGGGGGGTGTTATCTCTTTTGTCGAAAATCAGCCGTTTTTGCTCGAACATTAAATGCCTCCAAATGGTATTTAATTAACTTCCCGAGCCCCTGGAAGCATGAAAATCACTTTAAACATGCTAATTTTAGCTCTAACACTGATGATCCACCTACAAATGTGAACTGACGTTCAAAAATAAAACATTTGAAAACGGACCATTTTCCACATTTCTGAAGCATGACGTAATGGGGGGGTGTTATCTCTTTTGTCGAAAATCAGCCGTTTTTGCTCGAACATTAAATGCCTCCAAATGGTATTTAATTAACTTCCCGGGGTGAAGAAACCCTTTTTGAGAACTCAGAGTGAGTAAATTGGCCATTTTCATGCACTTTTAACCATTCCATAAATCTTGTGTTTTGGGCCCCTGGAAGCATGAAAATCACTTTAAACATGCTAATTTTAGCTCTAACACTGATGATCCACCTACAAATGTGAACTGACGTTCAAAAATAAAACATTTGAAAACGGACCATTTTCCACATTTCTGAAGCATGACGTAATTGGGGGGTGTTATCTCTTTTGTCGAAAATCAGCCGTTTTTGCTCGAACATTAAATGCCTCCAAATGGTATTTAATTAACTTCCCGAGCCCCTGGAAGCATGAAAATCACTTTAAACATGCTAATTTTAGCTCTAACACTGATGATCCACCTACAAATGTGAACTGACGTTCAAAAATAAAACATTTAAAAACGGACCATTTTCCACATTTCTGAAGCATGACGTAATGGGGGGGGTGTTATCTCTTTTGTCGAAAATCAGCCGTTTTTGCTCGAACATTAAATGCCTCCAAATGGTATTTAATTAACTTCCCGAGCCCCTGGAAGCAAGAAAATCACTTTAAACATGCTAATTTTAGCTCTAACACTGATGATCCACCTACAAATGTGAACTGACGTTCAAAAATAAAACATTTGAAAACGGACCATTTTCCACATTTCTGAAGCATGACGTAATGGGGGGGTGTTATCTCTTTTGTCGAAAATCAGCCGTTTTTGCTCGAACATTAAATGCCTCCAAATGGTATTTATTTCACTTCCCGGGGTGAAGAAACCCTTTTTGAGAACTCAGAGTGAGTAAATTGGCCATTTTCATGCACTTTTAACCATTCCATTAATCTTGTGTTTTGGGCCCCTGGAAGCATGAAAATCACTTTAAACATGCTAATTTTAGCTCTAACACTGATGATCCACCTACAAATGTGAACTGACGTTCAAAAATAAAACATTTGAAAACGGACCATTTTCCACATTTCTGAAGCA
Organism: Lissotriton vulgaris; assembly: GCF_964263255.1. Lineage (NCBI taxonomy): Eukaryota > Metazoa > Chordata > Amphibia > Caudata > Salamandridae > Lissotriton > Lissotriton vulgaris. The sequence continues at coordinate 63,128 of NW_028242815.1, forward strand.
TGACGTAATGGGGGGGTGTTATCTCTTTTGTCGAAAATCAGCCGTTTTTGCTCGAACATTAAATGCCTCCAAATGGTATTTAATTAACTTCCCGAGCCCCTGGAAGCATGAAAATCACTTTAAACATGCTAATTTTAGCTCTAACACTGATGATCCACCTACAAATGTGAACTGACGTTCAAAAATAAAACATTTGAAAACGGACCATTTTCCACATTTCTGAAGCATGACGTAATGGGGGGGTGTTATCTCTTTTGTCGAAAATCAGCCGTTTTTGCTCGAACATTAAATGCCTCCAAATGGTATTTATTTCACTTCCCGGGGTGAAGAAACCCTTTTTGAGAACTCAGAGTGAGTAAATTGGCCATTTTCATGCACTTTTAACCATTCCATTAATCTTGTGTTTTGGGCCCCTGGAAGCATGAAAATCACTTTAAACATGCTAATTTTAGCTCTAACACTGATGATCCACCTACAAATGTGAACTGACGTTCAAAAATAAAACATTTGAAAACGGACCATTTTCCACATTTCTGAAGCATGACGTAATGGGGGGGTGTTATCTCTTTTGTCGAAAATCAGCCGTTTTTGCTCGAACATTAAATGCCTCCAAATGGTATTTAATTAACTTCCCGAGCCCCTGGAAGCATGAAAATCACTTTAAACATGCTAATTTTAGCTCTAACACTGATGATCCACCTACAAATGTGAACTGACGTTCAAAAATAAAACATTTGAAAACGGACCATTTTCCACATTTCTGAAGCATGACGTAATGGGGGGGTGTTATCTCTTTTGTCGAAAATCAGCCGTTTTTGCTCGAACATTAAATGCCTCCAAATGGTATTTATTTCACTTCCCGGGGTGAAGAAACCCTTTTTGAGAACTCAGAGTGAGTAAATTGGCCATTTTCATGCACTTTTAACCATTCCATTAATCTTGTGTTTTGGGCCCCTGGAAGCATGAAAATCACTTTAAACATGCTAATTTTAGCTCTAACACTGATGATCCACCTACAAATGTGAACTGACGTTCAAAAATAAAACATTTGAAAACGGACCATTTTCCACATTTCTGAAGCATGACGTAATGGGGGGGTGTTATCTCTTTTGTCGAAAATCAGCCGTTTTTGCTCGAACATTAAATGCCTCCAAATGGTATTTAATTAACTTCCCGAGCCCCTGGAAGCATGAAAATCACTTTAAACATGCTAATTTTAGCTCTAACACTGATGATCCACCTACAAATGTGAACTGACGTTCAAAAATAAAACATTTGAAAACGGACCATTTTCCACATTTCTGAAGCATGACGTAATGGGGGGGTGTTATCTCTTTTGTCGAAAATCAGCCGTTTTTGCTCGAACATTAAATGCCTCCAAATGGTATTTATTTCACTTCCCGAGCCCCTGGAAGCATGAAAATCACTTTAAACATGCTAATTTTAGCTCTAACACTGATGATCCACCTACAAATGTGAACTGACGTTCAAAAATAAAACATTTGAAAACGGACCATTTTCCACATTTCTGAAGCATGACGTAATGGGGGGGTGTTATCTCTTTTGTCGAAAATCAGCCGTTTTTGCTCGAACATTAAATGCCTCCAAATGGTATTTAATTAACTTCCCGAGCCCCTGGAAGCATGAAAATCACTTTAAACATGCTAATTTTAGCTCTAACACTGATGATCCACCTACAAATGTGAACTGACGTTCAAAAATAAAACATTTGAAAACGGACCATTTTCCACATTTCTGAAGCATGATGTAATGGGGGGGTGTTAGCTCTTTTGTCGAAAATCAGCCGTTTTTGCTCGAACATTAAATGCCTCCAAATGGTATTTAATTAACTTCCCGAGCCCCTGGAAGCATGAAAATCACTTTAAACATGCTAATTTTAGCTCTAACACTGATGATCCACCTACAAATGTGAACTGACGTTCAAAAATAAAACATTTGAAAACGGACCATTTTCCACATTTCTGAAGCATGACGTAATGGGGGGGTGTTATCTCTTTTGTCGAAAATCAGCCGTTTTTGCTCGAACATTAAATGCCTCCAAATGGTATTTATTTCACTTCCCGGGGTGAAGAAACCCTTTTTGAGAACTCAGAGTGAGTAAATTGGCCATTTTCATGCACTTTTAACCATTCCATTAATCTTGTGTTTTGGGCCCCTGGAAGCATGAAAATCACTTTAAACATGCTAATTTTAGCTCTAACACTGATGATCCACCTACAAATGTGAACTGACGTTCAAAAATAAAACATTTGAAAACGGACCATTTTCCACATTTCTGAAGCATGACGTAATGGGGGGGTGTTATCTCTTTTGTCGAAAATCAGCCGTTTTTGCTCGAACATTAAATGCCTCCAAATGGTATTTAATTAACTTCCTGAGCCCCTGGAAGCATGAAAATCACTTTAAACATGCTAATTTTAGCTCTAACACTGATGATCCACCTACAAATGTGAACTGACGTTCAAAAATAAAACATTTGAAAACGGACCATTTTCCACATTTCTGAAGCATGACGTAATGGGGGGGTGTTATCTCTTTTGTCGAAAATCAGCCGTTTTTGCTCGAACATTAAATGCCTCCAAATGGTATTTATTTCACTTCCCGAGCCCGTGGAAGCATGAAAATCACTTTAAACATGCTAATTTTAGCTCTAACACTGATGATCCACCTACAAATGTGAACTGACGTTCAAAAATAAAACATTTGAAAACGGACCATTTTCCACATTTCTGAAGCATGACGTAATGGGGGGGTGTTATCTCTTTTGTCGAAAATCAGCCGTTTTTGCTCGAACATTAAATGCCTCCAAATGGTATTTAATTAACTTCCCGAGCCCCTGGAAGCATGAAAATCACTTTAAACATGCTAATTTTAGCTCTAACACTGATGATCCACCTACAAATGTGAACTGACGTTCAAAAATAAAACATTTGAAAACGGACCATTTTCCACATTTCTGAAGCATGACGTAATGGGGGGGTGTTATCTCTTTTGTCGAAAATCAGCCGTTTTTGCTCGAACATTAAATGCCTCCAAATGGTATTTAATTAACTTCCCGGGGTGAAGAAACCCTTTTTGAGAACTCAGAGTGAGTAAATTGGCCATTTTCATGCACTTTTAACCATTCCATAAATCTTGTGTTTTGGGCCCCTGGAAGCATGAAAATCACTTTAAACATGCTAATTTTAGCTCTAACACTGATGATCCACCTACAAATGTGAACTGACGTTCAAAAATAAAACATTTGAAAACGGACCATTTTTCACATTTCTGAAGCATGACGTAATGGGGGGGGTGTTATCTCTTTTGTCGAAAATCAGCCGTTTTTGCTCGAACATTAAATGCCTCCAAATGGTATTTAATTAACTTCCCGAGCCCCTGGAAGCATGATAATCACTTTAAACATGCTAATTTTAGCTCTAACACTGATGATCCACCTACAAATGTGAACTGACGTTCAAAAATAAAACATTTGAAAACGGACCATTTTCCACATTTCTGAAGCATGACGTAATGGGGGGGTGTTATCTCTTTTGTCGAAAATCAGCCGTTTTTGCTCGAACATTAAATGCCTCCAAATGGTATTTATTTCACTTCCCGAGCCCCTGGAAGCATGAAAATCACTTTAAACATGCTAATTTTAGCTCTAACACTGATGATCCACCTACAAATGTGAACTGACGTTCAAAAATAAAACATTTGAAAACGGACCATTTTCCACATTTCTGAAGCATGACGTAATGGGGGGGTGTTATCTCTTTTGTCGAAAATCAGCCGTTTTTGCTCGAACATTAAATGCCTCCAAATGGTATTTAATTAACTTCCCGAGCCCCTGGAAGCATGAAAATCACTTTAAACATGCTAATTTTAGCTCTAACACTGATGATCCACCTACAAATGTGAACTGACGTTCAAAAATAAAACATTTGAAAACGGACCATTTTCCACATTTCTGAAGCATGACGTAATGGGGGGGTGTTATCTCTTTTGTCGAAAATCAGCCGTTTTTGCTCGAACATTAAATGCCTCCAAATGGTATTTAATTAACTTCCCGGGGTGAAGAAACCCTTTTTGAGAACTCAGAGTGAGTAAATTGGCCATTTTCATGCACTTTTAACCATTCCATAAATCTTGTGTTTTGGGCCCCTGGAAGCATGAAAATCACTTTAAACATGCTAATTTTAGCTCTAACACTGATGATCCACCTACAAATGTGAACTGACGTTCAAAAATAAAACATTTGAAAACGGACCATTTTCCACATTTCTGAAGCATGACGTAATGGGGGGGTGTTATCTCTTTTGTCGAAAATCAGCCGTTTTTGCTCGAACATTAAATGCCTCCAAATGGTATTTAATTAACTTCCCGAGCCCCTGGAAGCATGAAAATCACTTTAAACATGCGAATTTTAGCTCTAACACTGATGATCCACCTACAAATGTGAACTGACGTTCAAAAATAAAACATTTGAAAACGGACCATTTTCCACATTTCTGAAGCATGATGTAATGGGGGGGTGTTAGCTCTTTTGTCGAAAATCAGCCGTTTTTGCTCGAACATTAAATGCCTCCAAATGGTATTTAATTAACTTCCCGAGCCCCTGGAAGCATGAAAATCACTTTAAACATGCTAATTTTAGCTCTAACACTGATGATCCACCTACAAATGTGAACTGACGTTCAAAAATAAAACATTTGAAAATGGACCATTTTCCACATTTCTGAAGCATGACGTAATGGGGGGGTGTTATCTCTTTTGTCGAAAATCCGCCGTTTTTGCTCGAACATTAAATGCCTCCAAATGGTATTTATTTCACTTCCCGGGGTGAAGAAACCCTTTTTGAGAACTCAGAGTGAGTAAATTGGCCATTTTCATGCACTTTTAACCATTCCATTAATCTTGTGTTTTGGGCCCCTGGAAGCATGAAAATCACTTTAAACATGCTAATTTTAGCTCTAACACTGATGATCCACCTACAAATGTGAACTGACGTTCAAAAATAAAACATTTGAAAACGGACCATTTTCCACATTTCTGAAGCATGACGTAATGGGGGGGTGTTATCTCTTTTGTCGAAAATCAGCCGTTTTTGCTCGAACATTAAATGCCTCCAAATGGTATTTAATTAACTTCCTGAGCCCCTGGAAGCATGAAAATCACTTTAAACATGCTAATTTTAGCTCTAACACTGATGATCCACCTACAAATGTGAACTGACGTTCAAAAATAAAACATTTGAAAACGGACCATTTTCCACATTTCTGAAGCATGACGTAATGGGGGGGTGTTATCTCTTTTGTCGAAAATCAGCCGTTTTTGCTCGAACATTAAATGCCTCCAAATGGTATTTATTTCACTTCCCGAGCCCCTGGAAGCATGAAAATCACTTTAAACATGCTAATTTTAGCTCTAACACTGATGATCCACCTACAAATGTGAACTGACGTTCAAAAATAAAACATTTGAAAACGGACCATTTTCCACATTTCTGAAGCATGACGTAATGGGGGGGTGTTATCTCTTTTGTCGAAAATCAGCCGTTTTTGCTCGAACATTAAATGCCTCCAAATGGTATTTAATTAACTTCCCGAGCCCCTGGAAGCATGAAAATCACTTTAAACATGCTAATTTTAGCTCTAACACTGATGATCCACCTACAAATGTGAACTGACGTTCAAAAATAAAACATTTGAAAACGGACCATTTTCCACATTTCTGAAGCATGACGTAATGGGGGGGTGTTATCTCTTTTGTCGAAAATCAGCCGTTTTTGCTCGAACATTAAATGCCTCCAAATGGTATTTAATTAACTTCCCGGGGTGAAGAAACCCTTTTTGAGAACTCAGAGTGAGTAAATTGGCCATTTTCATGCACTTTTAACCATTCCATAAATCTTGTGTTTTGGGCCCCTGGAAGCATGAAAATCACTTTAAACATGCTAATTTTAGCTCTAACACTGATGATCCACCTACAAATGTGAACTGACGTTCAAAAATAAAACATTTGAAAACGGACCATTTTTCACATTTCTGAAGCATGACGTAATGGGGGGGGTGTTATCTCTTTTGTCGAAAATCAGCCGTTTTTGCTCGAACATTAAATGCCTCCAAATGGTATTTAATTAACTTCCCGAGCCCCTGGAAGCATGATAATCACTTTAAACATGCTAATTTTAGCTCTAACACTGATGATCCACCTACAAATGTGAACTGACGTTCAAAAATAAAACATTTGAAAACGGACCATTTTCCACATTTCTGAAGCATGACGTAATGGGGGGGTGTTATCTCTTTTGTCGAAAATCAGCCGTTTTTGCTCGAACATTAAATGCCTCCAAATGGTATTTATTTCACTTCCCGAGCCCCTGGAAGCATGAAAATCACTTTAAACATGCTAATTTTAGCTCTAACACTGATGATCCACCTACAAATGTGAACTGACGTTCAAAAATAAAACATTTGAAAACGGACCATTTTCCACATTTCTGAAGCATGACGTAATGGGGGGGTGTTATCTCTTTTGTCGAAAATCAGCCGTTTTTGCTCGAACATTAAATGCCTCCAAATGGTATTTAATTAACTTCCCGAGCCCCTGGAAGCATGAAAATCACTTTAAACATGCTAATTTTAGCTCTAACACTGATGATCCACCTACAAATGTGAACTGACGTTCAAAAATAAAACATTTGAAAACGGACCATTTTCCACATTTCTGAAGCATGACGTAATGGGGGGTGTTATCTCTTTTGTCGAAAATCAGCCGTTTTTGCTCGAACATTAAATGCCTCCAAATGGTATTTAATTAACTTCCCGGGGTGAAGAAACCCTTTTTGAGAACTCAGAGTGAGTAAATTGGCCATTTTCATGCACTTTTAACCATTCCATAAATCTTGTGTTTTGGGCCCCTGGAAGCATGAAAATCACTTTAAACATGCTAATTTTAGCTCTAACACTGATGATCCACCTACAAATGTGAACTGACGTTCAAAAATAAAACATTTGAAAACGGACCATTTTCCACATTTCTGAAGCATGACGTAATTGGGGGGTGTTATCTCTTTTGTCGAAAATCAGCCGTTTTTGCTCGAACATTAAATGCCTCCAAATGGTATTTAATTAACTTCCCGAGCCCCTGGAAGCATGAAAATCACTTTAAACATGCTAATTTTAGCTCTAACACTGATGATCCACCTACAAATGTGAACTGACGTTCAAAAATAAAACATTTAAAAACGGACCATTTTCCACATTTCTGAAGCATGACGTAATGGGGGGGGTGTTATCTCTTTTGTCGAAAATCAGCCGTTTTTGCTCGAACATTAAATGCCTCCAAATGGTATTTAATTAACTTCCCGAGCGCCTGGAAGCAAGAAAATCACTTTAAACATGCTAATTTTAGCTCTAACACTGATGATCCACCTACAAATGTGAACTGACGTTCAAAAATAAAACATTTGAAAACGGACCATTTTCCACATTTCTGAAGCATGACGTAATGGGGGGGTGTTATCTCTTTTGTCGAAAATCTGCCGTTTTTGCTCGAACATTAAATGCCTCCAAATGGTATTTATTTCACTTCCCGGGGTGAAGAAACCCTTTTTGAGAACTCAGAGTGAGTAAATTGGCCATTTTCATGCACTTTTAACCATTCCATTAATCTTGTGTTTTGGGCCCCTGGAAGCATGAAAATCACTTTAAACATGCTAATTTTAGCTCTAACACTGATGATCCACCTACAAATGTGAACTGACGTTCAAAAATAAAACATTTGAAAACGGACCATTTTCCACATTTCTGAAGCATGACGTAATGGGGGGGTGTTATCTCTTTTGTCGAAAATCAGCCGTTTTTGCTCGAACATTAAATGCCTCCAAATGGTATTTAATTAACTTCCCGAGCCCCTGGAAGCATGAAAATCACTTTAAACATGCTAATTTTAGCTCTAACACTGATGATCCACCTACAAATGTGAACTGACGTTCAAAAATAAAACATTTGAAAACGGACCATTTTCCACATTTCTGAAGCATGACGTAATGGGGGGGTGTTATCTCTTTTGTCGAAAATCAGCCGTTTTTGCTCGAACATTAAATGCCTCCAAATGGTATTTATTTCACTTCCCGAGCCCCTGGAAGCATGAAAATCACTTTAAACATGCTAATTTTAGCTCTAACACTGATGATCCACCTACAAATGTGAACTGACGTTCAAAAATAAAACATTTGAAAACGGACCATTTTCCACATTTCTGAAGCATGACGTAATGGGGGGGTGTTATCTCTTTTGTCGAAAATCAGCCGTTTTTGCTCGAACATTAAATGCCTCCAAATGGTATTTAATTAACTTCCCGAGCCCCTGGAAGCATGAAAATCACTTTAAACATGCTAATTTTAGCTCTAACACTGATGATCCACCTACAAATGTGAACTGACGTTCAAAAATAAAACATTTGAAAACGGACCATTTTCCACATTTCTGAAGCATGACGTAATGGGGGGGTGTTATCTCTTTTGTCGAAAATCAGCCGTTTTTGCTCGAACATTAAATGCCTCCAAATGGTATTTAATTAACTTCCCGAGCCCCTGGAAGCATGAAAATCACTTTAAACATGCTAATTTTAGCTCTAACACTGATGATCCACCTACAAATGTGAACTGACGTTCAAAAATAAAACATTTAAAAACGGACCATTTTCCACATTTCTGAAGCATGACGTAATGGGGGGGGTGTTATCTCTTTTGTCGAAAATCAGCCGTTTTTGCTCGAACATTAAATGCCTCCAAATGGTATTTAATTAACTTCCCGAGCCCCTGGAAGCAAGAAAATCACTTTAAACATGCTAATTTTAGCTCTAACACTGATGATCCACCTACAAATGTGAACTGACGTTCAAAAATAAAACATTTGAAAACGGACCATTTTCCACATTTCTGAAGCATGACGTAATGGGGGGGTGTTATCTCTTTTGTCGAAAATCAGCCGTTTTTGCTCGAACATTAAATGCCTCCAAATGGTATTTATTTCACTTCCCGGGGTGAAGAAACCCTTTTTGAGAACTCAGAGTGAGTAAATTGGCCATTTTCATGCACTTTTAACCATTCCATTAATCTTGTGTTTTGGGCCCCTGGAAGCATGAAAATCACTTTAAACATGCTAATTTTAGCTCTAACACTGATGATCCACCTACAAATGTGAACTGACGTTCAAAAATAAAACATTTGAAAACGGACCATTTTCCACATTTCTGAAGCATGACGTAATGGGGGGGTGTTATCTCTTTTGTCGAAAATCAGCCGTTTTTGCTCGAACATTAAATGCCTCCAAATGGTATTTAATTAACTTCCCGAGCCCCTGGAAGCATGAAAATCACTTTAAACATGCTAATTTTAGCTCTAACACTGATGATCCACCTACAAATGTGAACTGACGTTCAAAAATAAAACATTTGAAAACGGACCATTTTCCACATTTCTGAAGCATGACGTAATGGGGGGGTGTTATCTCTTTTGTCGAAAATCAGCCGTTTTTGCTCGAACATTAAATGCCTCCAAATGGTATTTATTTCACTTCCCGGGGTGAAGAAACCCTTTTTGAGAACTCAGAGTGAGTAAATTGGCCATTTTCATGCACTTTTAACCATTCCATTAATCTTGTGTTTTGGGCCCCTGGAAGCATGAAAATCACTTTAAACATGCTAATTTTAGCTCTAACACTGATGATCCACCTACAAATGTGAACTGACGTTCAAAAATAAAACATTTGAAAACGGACCATTTTCCACATTTCTGAAGCATGACGTAATGGGGGGGTGTTATCTCTTTTGTCGAAAATCAGCCGTTTTTGCTCGAACATTAAATGCCTCCAAATGGTATTTAATTAACTTCCCGAGCCCCTGGAAGCATGAAAATCACTTTAAACATGCTAATTTTAGCTCTAACACTGATGATCCACCTACAAATGTGAACTGACGTTCAAAAATAAAACATTTGAAAACGGACCATTTTCCACATTTCTGAAGCATGACGTAATGGGGGGGTGTTATCTCTTTTGTCGAAAATCAGCCGTTTTTGCTCGAACATTAAATGCCTCCAAATGGTATTTATTTCACTTCCCGGGGTGAAGAAACCCTTTTTGAGAACTCAGAGTGAGTAAATTGGCCATTTTCATGCACTTTTAACCATTCCATTAATCTTGTGTTTTGGGCCCCTGGAAGCATGAAAATCACTTTAAACATGCTAATTTTAGCTCTAACACTGATGATCCACCTACAAATGTGAACTGACGTTCAAAAATAAAACATTTGAAAACGGACCATTTTCCACATTTCTGAAGCATGACGTAATGGGGGGGTGTTATCTCTTTTGTCGAAAATCAGCCGTTTTTGCTCGAACATTAAATGCCTCCAAATGGTATTTAATTAACTTCCCGAGCCCCTGGAAGCATGAAAATCACTTTAAACATGCTAATTTTAGCTCTAACACTGATGATCCACCTACAAATGTGAACTGACGTTCAAAAATAAAACATTTGAAAACGGACCATTTTCCACATTTCTGAAGCATGACGTAATGGGGGGGTGTTATCTCTTTTGTCGAAAATCAGCCGTTTTTGCTCGAACATTAAATGCCTCCAAATGGTATTTATTTCACTTCCCGAGCCCCTGGAAGCATGAAAATCACTTTAAACATGCTAATTTTAGCTCTAACACTGATGATCCACCTACAAATGTGAACTGACGTTCAAAAATAAAACATTTGAAAACGGACCATTTTCCACATTTCTGAAGCATGACGTAATGGGGGGGTGTTATCTCTTTTGTCGAAAATCAGCCGTTTTTGCTCGAACATTAAATGCCTCCAAATGGTATTTAATTAACTTCCCGAGCCCCTGGAAGCATGAAAATCACTTTAAACATGCTAATTTTAGCTCTAACACTGATGATCCACCTACAAATGTGAACTGACGTTCAAAAATAAAACATTTGAAAACGGACCATTTTCCACATTTCTGAAGCATGACGTAATGGGGGGGTGTTATCTCTTTTGTCGAAAATCAGCCGTTTTTGCTCGAACATTAAATGCCTCCAAATGGTATTTAATTAACTTCCCGGGGTGAAGAAACCCTTTTTGAGAACTCAGAGTGAGTAAATTGGCCATTTTCATGCACTTTTAACCATTCCATAAATCTTGTGTTTTGGGCACCTGGAAGCATGAAAATCACTTTAAACATGCTAATTTTAGCTCTAACACTGATGATCCACCTACAAATGTGAACTGACGTTCAAAAATAAAACATTTGAAAACGGACCATTTTCCACATTTCTGAAGCATGACGTAATTGGGGGGTGTTATCTCTTTTGTCGAAAATCAGCCGTTTTTGCTCGAACATTAAATGCCTCCAAATGGTATTTAATTAACTTCCCGAGCCCCTGGAAGCATGAAAATCACTTTAAACATGCTAATTTTAGCTCTAACACTGATGATCCACCTACAAATGTGAACTGACGTTCAAAAATAAAACATTTAAAAACGGACCATTTTCCACATTTCTGAAGCATGACGTAATGGGGGGGGTGTTATCTCTTTTGTCGAAAATCAGCCGTTTTTGCTCGAACATTAAATGCCTCCAAATGGTATTTAATTAACTTCCCGAGCCCCTGGAAGCAAGAAAATCACTTTAAACATGCTAATTTTAGCTCTAACACTGATGATCCACCTACAAATGTGAACTGACGTTCAAAAATAAAACATTTGAAAACGGACCATTTTCCACATTTCTGAAGCATGACGTAATGGGGGGGTGTTATCTCTTTTGTCGAAAATCAGCCGTTTTTGCTCGAACATTAAATGCCTCCAAATGGTATTTATTTCACTTCCCGGGGTGAAGAAACCCTTTTTGAGAACTCAGAGTGAGTAAATTGGCCATTTTCATGCACTTTTAACCATTCCATTAATCTTGTGTTTTGGGCCCCTGGAAGCATGAAAATCACTTTAAACATGCTAATTTTAGCTCTAACACTGATGATCCACCTACAAATGTGAACTGACGTTCAAAAATAAAACATTTGAAAACGGACCATTTTCCACATTTCTGAAGCATGACGTAATGGGGGGGTGTTATCTCTTTTGTCGAAAATCAGCCGTTTTTGCTCGAACATTAAATGCCTCCAAATGGTATTTATTTCACTTCCCGGGGTGAAGAAACCCTTTTTGAGAACTCAGAGTGAGTAAATTGGCCATTTTCATGCACTTTTAACCATTCCATTAATCTTGTGTTTTGGGCCCCTGGAAGCATGAAAATCACTTTAAACATGCTAATTTTAGCTCTAACACTGATGATCCACCTACAAATGTGAACTGACGTTCAAAAATAAAACATTTGAAAACGGACCATTTTCCACATTTCTGAAGCATGACGTAATTGGGGGGTGTTATCTCTTTTGTCGAAAATCAGCTGTTTTTGCTCGAACATTAAATGCCTCCAAATGGTATTTATTTCACTTCCCGAGCCCATGGAAGCATTAAAATCGCTTTAAACATGCTAATTTTAGCTCTAACACTGATGATCCACCTACAAATGTGAACTGACGTTCAAAAATAAAACATTTGAAAACGGACCATTTTCCACATTTCTGAAGCATGACGTAATGGGGGGGTGTTATCTCTTTTGTCGAAAATCAGCCGTTTTTGCTTGAACATTAATTGCCTCCAAATGGTATTTAATTAACTTCCCGGGGTGAAGAAACCCTTTTTGAGAACTCAGAGTGAGTAAATTGGCCATTTTCATGCACTTTTAACCATTCCATAAATCTTGTGTTTTGGGCCCCTGGAAGCATGAAAATCACTTTAAACATGCTAATTTTAGCTCTAACACTGATGATCCACCTACAAATGTGAACTGACGTTCAAAAATAAAACATTTGAAAACTGACCATTTTCCACATTTCTGAAGCATGACGTAATTGGGGGGTGTTATCTCTTTTGTCGAAAATCAGCCGTTTTTGCTCGAACATTAAATGCCTCCAAATGGTATTTAATTAACTTCCCGAGCCCCTGGAAGCATGAAAATCACTTTAAACATGCTAATTTTAGCTCTAACACTGATGATCCACCTACAAATGTGAACTGACATTCAAAAATAAAACATTTGAAAACGGACCATTTTCCACATTTCTGAAGCATGACGTAATGGGGGGGGGTGTTAGCTCTTTTGTCGAAAATCAGCCGTTTTTGCTCGAACATTAAATGCCTCCAAATGGTATTTAATTAACTTCCCGAGCCCCTGGAAGCATGAAAATCACTTTAAACATGCTAATTTTAGCTCTAACACTGATGATCCACCTACAAATGTGAACTGACGTTCAAAAATAAAACATTTGAAAACGGACCATTTTCCACATTTCTGAAGCATGACGTAATTGGGGGGTGTTATCTCTTTTGTCGAAAATCAGCCGTTTTTGCTCGAACATTAAATGCCTCCAAATGGTATTTATTTCACTTCCCGAGCCCATGGAAGCATGAAAATCACTTTAAACATGCTAATTTTAGCTCTAACACTGATGATCCACCTACAAATGTGAACTGACATTCAAAAATAAAACATTTTAAAACGGACCATTTTCCACATTTCTGAAGCATGACGTAATGGGGGGGTGTTATCTCTTTTGTCGAAAATCAGCAGTTTTTGCTCGAACATTAAATGCCTCCAAATGGTATTTAATTAACTTCCCGGGGTGAAGAAACCCTTTTTGAGAACTCAGAGTGAGTAAATTGGCCATTTTCATGCACTTTTAACCATTCCATAAATCTTGTGTTTTGGGCCCCTGGAAGCATGAAAATCACTTTAAACATGCTAATTTTAGCTCTAACACTGATGATCCACCTACAAATGTGAACTGACGTTCAAAAATAAAACATTTGAAAACTGACCATTTTCCACATTTCTGAAGCATGACGTAATTGGGGGGTGTTATCTCTTTTGTCGAAAATCAGCCGTTTTTGCTCGAACATTAAATGCCTCCAAATGGTATTTAATTAACTTCCCGAGCCCCTGGAAGCATGAAAATCACTTTAAACATGCTAATTTTAGCTCTAACACTGATGATCCACCTACAAATGTGAACTGACGTTCAAAAATAAAACATTTGAAAACGGACCATTTTCCACATTTCTGAAGCATGATGTAATGGGGGGGTGTTAGCTCTTTTGTCGAAAATCAGCCGTTTTTGCTCGAACATTAAATGCCTCCAAATGGTATTTAATTAACTTCCCGAGCCCCTGGAAGCATGAAAATCACTTTAAACATGCTAATTTTAGCTCTAACACTGATGATCCACCTACAAATGTGAACTGACGTTCAAAAATAAAACATTTGAAAACGGACCATTTTCCACATTTCTGAAGCATGACGTAATGGGGGGGTGTTATCTCTTTTGTCGAAAATCAGCCGTTTTTGCTCGAACATTAAATGCCTCCAAATGGTATTTATTTCACTTCCCGGGGTGAAGAAACCCTTTTTGAGAACTCAGAGTGAGTAAATTGGCCATTTTCATGCACTTTTAACCATTCCATTAATCTTGTGTTTTGGGCCCCTGGAAGCATGAAAATCACTTTAAACATGCTAATTTTAGCTCTAACACTGATGATCCACCTACAAATGTGAACTGACGTTCAAAAATAAAACATTTGAAAACGGACCATTTTCCACATTTCTGAAGCATGACGTAATGGGGGGGTGTTATCTCTTTTGTCGAAAATCAGCCGTTTTTGCTCGAACATTAAATGCCTCCAAATGGTATTTAATTAACTTCCTGAGCCCCTGGAAGCATGAAAATCACTTTAAACATGCTAATTTTAGCTCTAACACTGATGATCCACCTACAAATGTGAACTGACGTTCAAAAATAAAACATTTGAAAACGGACCATTTTCCACATTTCTGAAGCATGACGTAATGGGGGGGTGTTATCTCTTTTGTCGAAAATCAGCCGTTTTTGCTCGAACATTAAATGCCTCCAAATGGTATTTATTTCACTTCTCGAGCCCCTGGAAGCATGAAAATCACTTTAAACATGCTAATTTTAGCTCTAACACTGATGATCCACCTACAAATGTGAACTGACGTTCAAAAATAAAACATTTGAAAACGGACCATTTTCCACATTTCTGAAGCATGACGTAATGGGGGGGTGTTATCTCTTTTGTCGAAAATCAGCCGTTTTTGCTCAAACATTAAATGCCTCCAAATGGTATTTAATTAACTTCCCGAGCCCCTGGAAGCATGAAAATCACTTTAAACATGCTAATTTTAGCTCTAACACTGATGATCCACCTACAAATGTGAACTGACGTTCAAAAATAAAACATTTGAAAACGGACCATTTTCCACATTTCTGAAGCATGACGTAATGGGGGGGTGTTATCTCTTTTGTCGAAAATCAGCCGTTTTTGCTCGAACATTAAATGCCTCCAAATGGTATTTAATTAACTTCCCGGGGTGAAGAAACCCTTTTTGAGAACTCAGAGTGAGTAAATTGGCCATTTTCATGCACTTTTAACCATTCCATAAATCTTGTGTTTTGGGCCCCTGGAAGCATGAAAATCACTTTAAACATGCTAATTTTAGCTCTAACACTGATGATCCACCTACAAATGTGAACTGACGTTCAAAAATAAAACATTTGAAAACGGACCATTTTCCACATTTCTGAAGCATGACGTAATTGGGGGGTGTTATCTCTTTTGTCGAAAATCAGCCGTTTTTGCTCGAACATTAAATGCCTCCAAATGGTATTTAATTAACTTCCCGAGCCCCTGGAAGCATGAAAATCACTTTAAACATGCTAATTTTAGCTCTAACACTGATGATCCACCTACAAATGTGAACTGACGTTCAAAAATAAAACATTTAAAAACGGACCATTTTCCACATTTCTGAAGCATGACGTAATGGGGGGGGTGTTATCTCTTTTGTCGAAAATCAGCCGTTTTTGCTCGAACATTAAATGCCTCCAAATGGTATTTAATTAACTTCCCGAGCCCCTGGAAGCAAGAAAATCACTTTAAACATGCTAATTTTAGCTCTAACACTGATGATCCACCTACAAATGTGAACTGACGTTCAAAAATAAAACATTTGAAAACGGACCATTTTCCACATTTCTGAAGCATGACGTAATGGGGGGGTGTTATCTCTTTTGTCGAAAATCAGCCGTTTTTGCTCGAACGGTGAAGAAACCCTTTTTGAGAACTCAGAGTGAGTAAATTGGCCATTTTCATGCACTTTTAACCATTCCATTAATCTTGTGTTTTGGGCCCCTGGAAGCATGAAAATCACTTTAAACATGCTAATTTTAGCTCTAACACTGATGATCCACCTACAAATGTGAACTGACGTTCAAAAATAAAACATTTGAAAACGGACCATTTTCCACATTTCTGAAGCATGACGTAATGGGGGGGTGTTATCTCTTTTGTCGAAAATCAGCCGTTTTTGCTCGAACATTAAATGCCTCCAAATGGTATTTAATTAACTTCCCGAGCCCCTGGAAGCATGAAAATCACTTTAAACATGCTAATTTTAGCTCTAACACTGATGATCCACCTACAAATGTGAACTGACGTTCAAAAATAAAACATTTGAAAACGGACCATTTTCCACATTTCTGAAGCATGACGTAATGGGGGGGTGTTATCTCTTTTGTCGAAAATCAGCCGTTTTTGCTCGAACATTAAATGCCTCCAAATGGTATTTATTTCACTTCCCGGGGTGAAGAAACCCTTTTTGAGAACTCAGAGTGAGTAAATTGGCCATTTTCATGCACTTTTAACCATTCCATTAATCTTGTGTTTTGGGCCCCTGGAAGCATGAAAATCACTTTAAACATGCTAATTTTAGCTCTAACACTGATGATCCACCTACAAATGTGAACTGACGTTCAAAAATAAAACATTTGAAAACGGACCATTTTCCACATTTCTGAAGCATGACGTAATGGGGGGGGTGTTATCTCTTTTGTCGAAAATCAGCCGTTTTTGCTCGAACATTAAATGCCTCCAAATGGTATTTAATTAACTTCCCGAGCCCCTGGAAGCATGAAAATCACTTTAAACATGCTAATTTTAGCTCTAACACTGATGATCCACCTACAAATGTGAACTGACGTTCAAAAATAAAACATTTGAAAACGGACCATTTTCCACATTTCTGAAGCATGACGTAATGGGGGGGTGTTATCTCTTTTGTCGAAAATCAGCCGTTTTTGCTCGAACATTAAATGCCTCCAAATGGTATTTATTTCACTTCCCGGGGTGAAGAAACCCTTTTTGAGAACTCAGAGTGAGTAAATTGGCCATTTTCATGCACTTTTAACCATTCCATTAATCTTGTGTTTTGGGCCCCTGGAAGCATGAAAATCACTTTAAACATGCTAATTTTAGCTCTAACACTGATGATCCACCTACAAATGTGAACTGACGTTCAAAAATAAAACATTTGAAAACGGACCATTTTCCACATTTCTGAAGCATGACGTAATGGGGGGGTGTTATCTCTTTTGTCGAAAATCAGCCGTTTTTGCTCGAACATTAAATGCCTCCAAATGGTATTTAATTAACTTCCCGAGCCCCTGGAAGCATGAAAATCACTTTAAACATGCTAATTTTAGCTCTAACACTGATGATCCACCTACAAATTTGAACTGACGTTCAAAAATAAAACATTTGAAAACGGACCATTTTCCACATTTCTGAAGCATGACGTAATGGGGGGGTGTTATCTCTTTTGTCGAAAATCAGCCGTTTTTGCTCGAACATTAAATGCCTCCAAATGGTATTTATTTCACTTCCCGAGCCCCTGGAAGCATGAAAATCACTTTAAACATGCTAATTTTAGCTCTAACACTGATGATCCACCTACAAATGTGAACTGACTTTCAAAAATAAAACATTTGAAAACGGACCATTTTCCACATTTCTGAAGCATGACGTAATGGGGGGGTGTTATCTCTTTTGTCGAAAATCAGCCGTTTTTGCTCGAACATTAAATGCCTCCAAATGGTATTTAATTAACTTCCCGAGCCCCTGGAAGCATGAAAATCACTTTAAACATGCTAATTTTAGCTCTAACACTGATGATCCACCTACAAATGTGAACTGACGTTCAAAAATAAAACATTTGAAAACGGACCATTTTCCACATTTCTGAAGCATGACGTAATGGGGGGTGTTATCTCTTTTGTCGAAAATCAGCCGTTTTTGCTCGAACATTAAATGCCTCCAAATGGTATTTAATTAACTTCCCGGGGTGAAGAAACCCTTTTTGAGAACTCAGAGTGGGTAAATTGGCCATTTTCATGCACTTTTAACCATTCCATAAATCTTGTGTTTTGGGCCCCTGGAAGCATGAAAATCACTTTAAACATGCTAATTTTAGCTCTAACACTGATGATCCACCTACAAATGTGAACTGACGTTCAAAAATAAAACATTTGAAAACGGACCATTTTCCACATTTCTGAAGCATGACGTAATGGGGGGGTGTTATCTCTTTTGTCGAAAATCAGCCGTTTTTGCTCGAACATTAAATGCCTCCAAATGGTATTTATTTCACTTCTCGAGCCCCTGGAAGCATGAAAATCACTTTAAACATGCTAATTTTAGCTCTAACACTGATGATCCACCTACAAATGTGAACTGACGTTCAAAAATAAAACATTTGAAAACGGACCATTTTCCACATTTCTGAAGCATGACGTAATGGGGGGGTGTTATCTCTTTTGTCAAAAATCAGCCGTTTTTGCTCAAACATTAAATGCCTCCAAATGGTATTTAATTAACTTCCCGAGCCCCTGGAAGCATGAAAATCACTTTAAACATGCTAATTTTAGCTCTAACACTGATGATCCACCTACAAATGTGAACTGACGTTCAAAAATAAAACATTTGAAAACGGACCATTTTCCACATTTCTGAAGCATGACGTAATGGGGGGGTGTTATCTCTTTTGTCGAAAATCAGCCGTTTTTGCTCGAACATTAAATGCCTCCAAATGGTATTTAATTAACTTCCCGGGGTGAAGAAACCCTTTTTGAGAACTCAGAGTGAGTAAATTGGCCATTTTCATGCACTTTTAACCATTCCATAAATCTTGTGTTTTGGGCCCCTGGAAGCATGAAAATCACTTTAAACATGCTAATTTTAGCTCTAACACTGATGATCCACCTACAAATGTGAACTGACGTTCAAAAATAAAACATTTGAAAACGGACCATTTTCCACATTTCTGAAGCATGACGTAATTGGGGGGTGTTATCTCTTTTGTCGAAAATCAGCCGTTTTTGCTCGAACATTAAATGCCTCCAAATGGTATTTAATTAACTTCCCGAGCCCCTGGAAGCATGAAAATCACTTTAAACATGCTAATTTTAGCTCTAACACTGATGATCCACCTACAAATGTGAACTGACGTTCAAAAATAAAACATTTAAAAACGGACCATTTTCCACATTTCTGAAGCATGACGTAATGGGGGGGGTGTTATCTCTTTTGTCGAAAATCAGCCGTTTTTGCTCGAACATTAAATGCCTCCAAATGGTATTTAATTAACTTCCCGAGCCCCTGGAAGCAAGAAAATCACTTTAAACATGCTAATTTTAGCTCTAACACTGATGATCCACCTACAAATGTGAACTGACGTTCAAAAATAAAACATTTGAAAACGGACCATTTTCCACATTTCTGAAGCATGACGTAATGGGGGGGTGTTATCTCTTTTGTCGAAAATCAGCCGTTTTTGCTCGAACATTAAATGCCTCCAAATGGTATTTATTTCACTTCCCGGGGTGAAGAAACCCTTTTTGAGAACTCAGAGTGAGTAAATTGGCCATTTTCATGCACTTTTAACCATTCCATTAATCTTGTGTTTTGGGCCCCTGGAAGCATGAAAATCACTTTAAACATGCTAATTTTAGCTCTAACACTGATGATCCACCTACAAATGTGAACTGACGTTCAAAAATAAAACATTTGAAAACGGACCATTTTCCACATTTCTGAAGCATGACGTAATGGGGGGGTGTTATCTCTTTTGTCGAAAATCAGCCGTTTTTGCTCGAACATTAAATGCCTCCAAATGGTATTTAATTAACTTCCCGAGCCCCTGGAAGCATGAAAATCACTTTAAACATGCTAATTTTAGCTCTAACACTGATGATCCACCTACAAATGTGAACTGACGTTCAAAAATAAAACATTTGAAAACGGACCATTTTCCACATTTCTGAAGCATGACGTAATGGGGGGGTGTTATCTCTTTTGTCGAAAATCAGCCGTTTTTGCTCGAACATTAAATGCCTCCAAATGGTATTTATTTCACTTCCCGGGGTGAAGAAACCCTTTTTGAGAACTCAGAGTGAGTAAATTGGCCATTTTCATGCACTTTTAACCATTCCATTAATCTTGTGTTTTGGGCCCCTGGAAGCATGAAAATCACTTTAAACATGCTAATTTTAGCTCTAACACTGATGATCCACCTACAAATGTGAACTGACGTTCAAAAATAAAACATTTGAAAACGGACCATTTTCCACATTTCTGAAGCATGACGTAATGGGGGGGGTGTTATCTCTTTTGTCGAAAATCAGCCGTTTTTGCTCGAACATTAAATGCCTCCAAATGGTATTTAATTAACTTCCCGAGCCCCTGGAAGCATGAAAATCACTTTAAACATGCTAATTTTAGCTCTAACACTGATGATCCACCTACAAATGTGAACTGACGTTCAAAAATAAAACATTTGAAAACGGACCATTTTCCACATTTCTGAAGCATGACGTAATGGGGGGGTGTTATCTCTTTTGTCGAAAATCAGCCGTTTTTGCTCGAACATTAAATGCCTCCAAATGGTATTTATTTCACTTCCCGGGGTGAAGAAACCCTTTTTGAGAACTCAGAGTGAGTAAATTGGCCATTTTCATGCACTTTTAACCATTCCATTAATCTTGTGTTTTGGGCCCCTGGAAGCATGAAAATCACTTTAAACATGCTAATTTTAGCTCTAACACTGATGATCCACCTACAAATGTGAACTGACGTTCAAAAATAAAACATTTGAAAACGGACCATTTTCCACATTTCTGAAGCATGACGTAATGGGGGGGTGTTATCTCTTTTGTCGAAAATCAGCCGTTTTTGCTCGAACATTAAATGCCTCCAAATGGTATTTAATTAACTTCCCGAGCCCCTGGAAGCATGAAAATCACTTTAAACATGCTAATTTTAGCTCTAACACTGATGATCCACCTACAAATGTGAACTGACGTTCAAAAATAAAACATTTGAAAACGGACCATTTTCCACATTTCTGAAGCATGACGTAATGGGGGGGTGTTATCTCTTTTGTCGAAAATCAGCCGTTTTTGCTCGAACATTAAATGCCTCCAAATGGTATTTATTTCACTTCCCGAGCCCCTGGAAGCATGAAAATCACTTTAAACATGCTAATTTTAGCTCTAACACTGATGATCCACCTACAAATGTGAACTGACTTTCAAAAATAAAACATTTGAAAACGGACCATTTTCCACATTTCTGAAGCATGACGTAATGGGGGGGTGTTATCTCTTTTGTCGAAAATCAGCCGTTTTTGCTCGAACATTAAATGCCTCCAAATGGTATTTAATTAACTTCCCGAGCCCCTGGAAGCATGAAAATCACTTTAAACATGCTAATTTTAGCTCTAACACTGATGATCCACCTACAAATGTGAACTGACGTTCAAAAATAAAACATTTGAAAACGGACCATTTTCCACATTTCTGAAGCATGACGTAATGGGGGGTGTTATCTCTTTTGTCGAAAATCAGCCGTTTTTGCTCGAACATTAAATGCCTCCAAATGGTATTTAATTAACTTCCCGGGGTGAAGAAACCCTTTTTGAGAACTCAGAGTGGGTAAATTGGCCATTTTCATGCACTTTTAACCATTCCATAAATCTTGTGTTTTGGGCCCCTGGAAGCATGAAAATCACTTTAAACATGCTAATTTTAGCTCTAACACTGATGATCCACCTACAAATGTGAACTGACGTTCAAAAATAAAACATTTGAAAACGGACCATTTTCCACATTTCTGAAGCATGACGTAATGGGGGGGTGTTATCTCTTTTGTCGAAAATCAGCCGTTTTTGCTCGAACATTAAATGCCTCCAAATGGTATTTAATTAACTTCCCGGGGTGATGAAACCCTTTTTGAGAACTCAGAGTGAGTAAATTGGCCATTTTCATGCACTTTTAACCATTCCATAAATCTTGTGTTTTGGGCCCCTGGAAGCATGAAAATCACTTTAAACATGCTAATTTTAGCTCTAACACTGATGATCCACCTACAAATGTGAACTGACGTTCAAAAATAAAACATTTGAAAACGGACCATTTTCCACATTTCTGAAGCATGACGTAATGGGGGGGTGTTATCTCTTTTGTCGAAAATCAGCCGTTTTTGCTCGAACATTAAATGCCTCCAAATGGTATTTAATTAACTTCCTGAGCCCCTGGAAGCATGAAAATCACTTTAAACATGCTAATTTTAGCTCTAACACTGATGATCCACCTACAAATGTGAACTGACGTTCAAAAATAAAACATTTGAAAACGGACCATTTTCCACATTTCTGAAGCATGACGTAATGGGGGGGTGTTATCTCTTTTGTCGAAAATCAGCCGTTTTTGCTCGAACATTAAATGCCTCCAAACGGTATTTATTTCACTTCCCGAGCCCCTGGAAGCATGAAAATCACTTTAAACATGCTAATTTTAGCTCTAACACTGATGATCCACCTACAAATGTGAACTGACGTTCAAAAATAAAACATTTGAAAACGGACCATTTTCCACATTTCTGAAGCATGACGTAATGGGGGGGTGTTATCTCTTTTGTCGAAAATCAGCCGTTTTTGCTCGAACATTAAATGCCTCCAAATGGTATTTAATTAACTTCCCGAGCCCCTGGAAGCATGAAAATCACTTTAAACATGCTAATTTTAGCTCTAACACTGATGATCCACCTACAAATGTGAACTGACGTTCAAAAATAAAACATTTGAAAACGGACCATTTTCCACATTTCTGAAGCATGACGTAATGGGGGGGTGTTATCTCTTTTGTCGAAAATCAGCCGTTTTTGCTCGAACATTAAATGCCTCCAAATGGTATTTAATTAACTTCCCGGGGTGAAGAAACCCTTTTTGAGAACTCAGAGTGAGTAAATTGGCCATTTTCATGCACTTTTAACCATTCCATAAATCTTGTGTTTTGGGCCCCTGGAAGCATGAAAATCACTTTAAACATGCTAATTTTAGCTCTAACACTGATGATCCACCTACAAATGTGAACTGACGTTCAAAAATAAAACATTTGAAAACGGACCATTTTTCACATTTCTGAAGCATGACGTAATGGGGGGGTGTTATCTCTTTTGTCGAAAATCAGCCGTTTTTGCTCGAACATTAAATGCCTCCAAATGGTATTTAATTAACTTCCCGAGCCCCTGGAAGCATGAAAATCACTTTAAACATGCTAATTTTAGCTCTAACACTGATGATCCACCTACAAATGTGAACTGACGTTCAAAAATAAAACATTTGAAAACGGACCATTTTCCACATTTCTGAAGCATGACGTAATGGGGGGGTGTTATCTCTTTTGTCGAAAATCAGCCGTTTTTGCTCGAACATTAAATGCCTCCAAATGGTATTTATTTCACTTCCCGAGCCCCTGGAAGCATGAAAATCACTTTAAACATGCTAATTTTAGCTCTAACACTGATGATCCACCTACAAATGTGAACTGACGTTCAAAAATAAAACATTTGAAAACGGACCATTTTCGACATTTCTGAAGCATGACGTAATGGGGGGGTGTTATCTCTTTTGTCGAAAATCAGCCGTTTTTGCTCGAACATTAAATGCCTCCAAATGGTATTTAATTAACTTCCCGAGCCCCTGGAAGCATGAAAATCACTTTAAACATGCTAATTTTAGCTCTAACACTGATGATCCACCTACAAATGTGAACTGACGTTCAAAAATAAAACATTTGAAAACGGACCATTTTCCACATTTCTGAAGCATGACGTAATGGGGGGGTGTTATCTCTTTTGTCGAAAATCAGCCGTTTTTGCTCGAACATTAAATGCCTCCAAATGGTATTTAATTAACTTCCCGGGGTGAAGAAACCCTTTTTGAGAACTCAGAGTGAGTAAATTGGCCATTTTCATGCACTTTTAACCATTCCATAAATCTTGTGTTTTGGGCCCCTGGAAGCATGAAAATCACTTTAAACATGCTAATTTTAGCTCTAACACTGATGATCCACCTACAAATGTGAACTGACGTTCAAAAATAAAACATTTGAAAACGGACCATTTTCCACATTTCTGAAGCATGACGTAATTGGGGGGTGTTATCTCTTTTGTCGAAAATCAGCCGTTTTTGCTCGAACATTAAATGCCTCCAAATGGTATTTAATTAACTTCCCGAGCCCCTGGAAGCATGAAAATCACTTTAAACATGCTAATTTTAGCTCTAACACTGATGATCCACCTACAAATGTGAACTGACGTTCAAAAATAAAACATTTGAAAACGGACCATTTTCCACATTTCTGAAGCATGACGTAATGGGGGGGGTGTTATCTCTTTTGTCGAAAATCAGCCGTTTTTGCTCGAACATTAAATGCCTCCAAATGGTATTTAATTAACTTCCCGAGCCCCTGGAAGCAAGAAAATCACTTTAAACATGCTAATTTTAGCTCTAACACTGATGATCCACCTACAAATGTGAACTGACGTTCAAAAATAAAACATTTGAAAACGGACCATTTTCCACATTTCTGAAGCATGACGTAATGGGGGGGTGTTATCTCTTTTGTCGAAAATCAGCCGTTTTTGCTCGAACATTAAATGCCTCCAAATGGTATTTATTTCACTTCCCGGGGTGAAGAAACCCTTTTTGAGAACTCAGAGTGAGTAAATTGGCCATTTTCATGCACTTTTAACCATTCCATTAATCTTGTGTTTTGGGCCCCTGGAAGCATGAAAATCACTTTAAACATGCTAATTTTAGCTCTAACACTGATGATCCACCTACAAATGTGAACTGACGTTCAAAAATAAAACATTTGAAAACGGACCATTTTCCACATTTCTGAAGCATGACGTAATGGGGGGGTGTTATCTCTTTTGTCGAAAATCAGCCGTTTTTGCTCGAACATTAAATGCCTCCAAATGGTATTTAATTAACTTCCCGAGCCCCTGGAAGCATGAAAATCACTTTAAACATGCTAATTTTAGCTCTAACACTGATGATCCACCTACAAATGTGAACTGACGTTCAAAAATAAAACATTTGAAAACGGACCATTTTCCACATTTCTGAAGCATGACGTAATGGGGGGGTGTTATCTCTTTTGTCGAAAATCAGCCGTTTTTGCTCGAACATTAAATGCCTCCAAATGGTATTTATTTCACTTCCCGGGGTGAAGAAACCCTTTTTGAGAACTCAGAGTGAGTAAATTGGCCATTTTCATGCACTTTTAACCATTCCATTAATCTTGTGTTTTGGGCCCCTGGAAGCATGAAAATCACTTTAAACATGCTAATTTTAGCTCTAACACTGATGATCCACCTACAAATGTGAACTGACGTTCAAAAATAAAACATTTGAAAACGGACCATTTTCCACATTTCTGAAGCATGACGTAATGGGGGGGTGTTATCTCTTTTGTCGAAAATCAGCCGTTTTTGCTCGAACATTAAATGCCTCCAAATGGTATTTAATTAACTTCCCGAGCCCCTGGAAGCATGAAAATCACTTTAAACATGCTAATTTTAGCTCTAACACTGATGATCCACCTACAAATGTGAACTGACGTTCAAAAATAAAACATTTGAAAACGGACCATTTTCCACATTTCTGAAGCATGACGTAATGGGGGGGTGTTATCTCTTTTGTCGAAAATCAGCCGTTTTTGCTCGAACATTAAATGCCTCCAAATGGTATTTATTTCACTTCCCGGGGTGAAGAAACCCTTTTTGAGAACTCAGAGTGAGTAAATTGGCCATTTTCATGCACTTTTAACCATTCCATTAATCTTGTGTTTTGGGCCCCTGGAAGCATGAAAATCACTTTAAACATGCTAATTTTAGCTCTAACACTGATGATCCACCTACAAATGTGAACTGACGTTCAAAAATAAAACATTTGAAAACGGACCATTTTCCACATTTCTGAAGCATGACGTAATGGGGGGGTGTTATCTCTTTTGTCGAAAATCAGCCGTTTTTGCTCGAACATTAAATGCCTCCAAATGGTATTTAATTAACTTCCCGAGCCCCTGGAAGCATGAAAATCACTTTAAACATGCTAATTTTAGCTCTAACACTGATGATCCACCTACAAATGTGAACTGACGTTCAAAAATAAAACATTTGAAAACGGACCATTTTCCACATTTCTGAAGCATGACGTAATGGGGGGGTGTTATCTCTTTTGTCGAAAATCAGCCGTTTTTGCTCGAACATTAAATGCCTCCAAATGGTATTTATTTCACTTCCCGAGCCCCTGGAAGCATGAAAATCACTTTAAACATGCTAATTTTAGCTCTAACACTGATGATCCACCTACAAATGTGAACTGACTTTCAAAAATAAAACATTTGAAAACGGACCATTTTCCACATTTCTGAAGCATGACGTAATGGGGGGGTGTTATCTCTTTTGTCGAAAATCAGCCGTTTTTGCTCGAACATTAAATGCCTCCAAATGGTATTTAATTAACTTCCCAAGCCCCTGGAAGCATGAAAATCACTTTAAACATGCTAATTTTAGCTCTAACACTGATGATCCACCTACAAATGTGAACTGACGTTCAAAAATAAAACATTTGAAAACGGACCATTTTCCACATTTCTGAAGCATGACGTAATGGGGGGGTGTTATCTCTTTTGTCGAAAATCAGCCGTTTTTGCTCGAACATTAAATGCCTCCAAATGGTATTTAATTAACTTCCCGGGGTGAAGAAACCCTTTTTGAGAACTCAGAGTGGGTAAATTGGCCATTTTCATGCACTTTTAACCATTCCATAAATCTTGTGTTTTGGGCCCCTGGAAGCATGAAAATCACTTTAAACATGCTAATTTTAGCTCTAACACTGATGATCCACCTACAAATGTGAACTGACGTTCAAAAATAAAACATTTGAAAACGGACCATTTTCCACATTTCTGAAGCATGACGTAATGGGGGGTGTTATCTCTTTTGTCGAAAATCAGCCGTTTTTGCTCGAACATTAAATGCCTCCAAATGGTATTTAATTAACTTCCCGGGGTGATGAAACCCTTTTTGAGAACTCAGAGTGAGTAAATTGGCCATTTTCATGCACTTTTAACCATTCCATAAATCTTGTGTTTTGGGCCCCTGGAAGCATGAAAATCACTTTAAACATGCTAATTTTAGCTCTAACACTGATGATCCACCTACAAATGTGAACTGACGTTCAAAAATAAAACATTTGAAAACGGACCATTTTTCACATTTCTGAAGCATGACGTAATGGGGGGGGTGTTATCTCTTTTGTCGAAAATCAGCCGTTTTTGCTCGAACATTAAATGCCTCCAAATGGTATTTAATTAACTTCCCGAGCCCCTGGAAGCATGAAAATCACTTTAAACATGCTAATTTTAGCTCTAACACTGATGATCCACCTACAAATGTGAACTGACGTTCAAAAATAAAACATTTGAAAACGGACCATTTTCCACATTTCTGAAGCATGACGTAATGGGGGGGGTGTTATCTCTTTTGTCGAAAATCAGCCGTTTTTGCTCGAACATTAAATGCCTCCAAATGGTATTTATTTCACTTCCCGAGCCCCTGGAAGCATGAAAATCACTTTAAAAATGCTAATTTTAGCTCTAACACTGATGATCCACCTACAAATGTGAACTGACGTTCAAAAATAAAACATTTGAAAACGGACCATTTTCCACATTTCTGAAGCATGACGTAATGGGGGGGTGTTATCTCTTTTGTCGAAAATCAGCCGTTTTTGCTTGAACATTAAATGCCTCCAAATGGTATTTAATTAACTTCCCGAGCCCCTGGAAGCATGAAAATCACTTTAAACATGCTAATTTTAGCTCTAACACTGATGATCCACCTACAAATGTGAACTGACGTTCAAAAATAAAACATTTGAAAACGGACCATTTTCCACATTTCTGAAGCATGACGTAATGGGGGGGTGTTATCTCTTTTGTCGAAAATCAGCCGTTTTTGCTCGAACATTAAATGCCTCCAAATGGTATTTAATTAACTTCCCGGGGTGAAGAAACCCTTTTTGAGAACTCAGAGTGAGTAAATTGGCCATTTTCATGCACTTTTAACCATTCCATAAATCTTGTGTTTTGGGCCCCTGGAAGCATGAAAATCACTTTAAACATGCTAATTTTAGCTCTAACACTGATGATCCACCTACAAATGTGAACTGACGTTCAAAAATAAAACATTTGAAAACGGACCATTTTCCACATTTCTGAAGCATGACGTAATTGGGGGGTGTTATCTCTTTTGTCGAAAATCAGCCGTTTTTACTCGAACATTAAATGCCTCCAAATGGTATTTAATTAACTTACCGAGCCCCTGGAAGCATGAAAATCACTTTAAACATGCTAATTTTAGCTCTAACACTGATGATCCACCTACAAATGTGAACTGACGTTCAAAAATAAAACATTTGAAAACGGACCATTTTCCACATTTCTGAAGCATGACGTAATGGGGGGGGTGTTATCTCTTTTGTCGAAAATCAGCCGTTTTTGCTCGAACATTAAATGCCTCCAAATGGTATTTAATTAACTTCCCGAGCCCCTGGAAGCAAGAAAATCACTTTAAACATGCTAATTTTAGCTCTAACACTGATGATCCACCTACAAATGTGAACTGACTTTCAAAAATAAAACATTTGAAAACGGACCATTTTCCACATTTCTGAAGCATGACGTAATGGGGGGGTGTTATCTCTTTTGTCGAAAATCAGCCGTTTTTGCTCGAACATTAAATGCCTCCAAATGGTATTTATTTCACTTCCCGGGGTGAAGAAACCCTTTTTGAGAACTCAGAGTGAGTAAATTGGCCATTTTCATGCACTTTTAACCATTCCATTAATCTTGTGTTTTGGGCCCCTGGAAGCATGAAAATCACTTTAAACATGCTAATTTTAGCTCTAACACTGATGATCCACCTACAAATGTGAACTGACGTTCAAAAATAAAACATTTGAAAACGGACCATTTTCCACATTTCTGAAGCATGACGTAATGGGGGGGTGTTATCTCTTTTGTCGAAAATCAGCCGTTTTTGCTCGAACATTAAATGCCTCCAAATGGTATTTAATTAACTTCCCGAGCCCCTGGAAGCATGAAAATCACTTTAAACATGCTAATTTTAGCTCTAACACTGATGATCCGACTACAAATGTGAACTGACATTCAAAAATAAAACATTTGAAAACGGACCATTTTCCACATTTCTGAAGCATGACGTAATGGGGGGGTGTTATCTCTTTTGTCGAAAATCAGCCGTTTTTGCTCGAACATTAAATGCCTCCAAATGGTATTTATTTCACTTCCCGGGGTGAAGAAACCCTTTTTGAGAACTCAGAGTGAGTAAATTGGCCATTTTCATGCACTTTTAACCATTCCATTAATCTTGTGTTTTGGGCCCCTGGAAGCATGAAAATCACTTTAAACATGCTAATTTTAGCTCTAACACTGATGATCCACCTACAAATGTGAACTGACGTTCAAAAATAAAACATTTGAAAACGGACCATTTTCCACATTTCTGAAGCATGACGTAATGGGGGGGGTGTTATCTCTTTTGTCGAAAATCAGCCGTTTTTGCTCGAACATTAAATGCCTCCAAATGGTATTTATTTCACTTCCCGAGCCCCTGGAAGCATGAAAATCACTTTAAACATGCTAATTTTAGCTCTAACACTGATGATCCACCTACAAATGTGAACTGACTTTCAAAAATAAAACATTTGAAAACGGACCATTTTCCACATTTCTGAAGCATGACGTAATGGGGGGGTGTTATCTCTTTTGTCGAAAATCAGCCGTTTTTGCTCGAACATTAAATGCCTCCAAATGGTATTTAATTAACTTCCCGAGCCCCTGGAAGCATGAAAATCACTTTAAACATGCTAATTTTAGCTCTAACACTGATGATCCACCTACAAATGTGAACTGACGTTCAAAAATAAAACATTTGAAAACGGACCATTTTCCACATTTCTGAAGCATGACGTAATGGGGGGGTGTTATCTCTTTCGTTGAAAATCAGCCGTTTTTGCTCGAACATTAAATGCCTCCAAATGGTATTTAATTAACTTCCCGGGGTGAAGAAACCCTTTTTGAGAACTCAGAGTGGGTAAATTGGCCATTTTCATGCACTTTTAACCATTCCATAAATCTTGTGTTTTGGGCCCCTGGAAGCATGAAAATCACTTTAAACATGCTAATTTTAGCTCTAACACTGATGATCCACCTACAAATGTGAACTGACGTTCAAAAATAAAACATTTGAAAACGGACCATTTTCCACATTTCTGAAGCATGACGTAATGGGGGGGTGTTATCTCTTTTGTCGAAAATCAGCCGTTTTTGCTCGAACATTAAATGCCTCCAAATGGTATTTAATTAACTTCCCGGGGTGATGAAACCCTTTTTGAGAACTCAGAGTGAGTAAATTGGCCATTTTCATGCACTTTTAACCATTCCATAAATCTTGTGTTTTGGGCCCCTGGAAGCATGAAAATCACTTTAAACATGCTAATTTTAGCTCTAACACTGATGATCCACCTACAAATGTGAACTGACGTTCAAAAATAAAACATTTGAAAACGGACCATTTTCCACATTTCTGAAGCATGACGTAATGGGGGGGTGTTATCTCTTTTGTCGAAAATCAGCCGTTTTTGCTCGAACATTAAATGCCTCCAAATGGTATTTAATTACCTTCCCGAGCCCCTGGAAGCATGAAAATCACTTTAAACATGCTAATTTTAGCTCTAACACTGATGATCCACCTACAAATGTGAACTGACGTTCAAAAATAAAACATTTGAAAACGGACCATTTTCCACATTTCTGAAGCATGACGTAATGGGGGGGTGTTATCTCTTTTGTCGAAAATCAGCCGTTTTTGCTCGAACATTAAATGCCTCCAAATGGTATTTAATTAACTTCCCGAGCCCCTGGAAGCATGAAAATCACTTTAAACATGCTAATTTTAGCTCTAACACTGATGATCCACCTACAAATGTGAACTGACGTTCAAAAATAAAACATTTGAAAACGGACCATTTTCCACATTTCTGAAGCATGACGTAATGGGGGGGTGTTATCTCTTTTGTCGAAAATCAGCCGTTTTTGCTCGAACATTAAATGCCTCCAAATGGTATTTATTTCACTTCCCGAGCCCCTGGAAGCATGAAAATCACTTTAAACATGCTAATTTTAGCTCTAACACTGATGATCCACCTACAAATGTGAACTGACGTTCAAAAATAAAACATTTGAAAACGGACCATTTTCCACATTTCTGAAGCATGACGTAATGGGGGGGTGTTATCTCTTTTGTCGAAAATCAGCCGTTTTTGCTCGAACATTAAATGCCTCCAAATGGTATTTAATTAACTTCCCGAGCCCCTGGAAGCATGAAAATCACTTTAAACATGCTAATTTTAGCTCTAACACTGATGATCCACCTACAAATGTGAACTGACGTTCAAAAATAAAACATTTGAAAACTGACCATTTTCCACATTTCTGAAGCATGACGTAATGGGGGGGGGTGTTAGCTCTTTTGTCGAAAATCAGCCGTTTTTGCTCGAACATTAAATGCCTCCAAATGGTATTTAATTAACTTCCCGGGGTGAAGAAACCCTTTTTGAGAACTCAGAGTGAGTAAATTGGCCATTTTCATGCACTTTTAACCATTCCATAAATCTTGTGTTTTGGGCCCCTGGAAGCATGAAAATCACTTTAAACATGCTAATTTGAGCTCTAACACTGATGATCCACCTACAAATGTGAACTGAAGTTCAAAAATAAAACATTCGAAAACTGACCATTTTCCACATTTCTGAAGCATGACGTAATTGGGGGGTGTTATCTCTTTTGTCGAAAATCAGCCGTTTTTGCTCAAACATTAAATGCCTCCAAATGGTATTTAATTAACTTCCCGAGCCCCTGGAAGCATGAAAATCACTTTAAACATGCTAATTTTAGCTCTAACACTGATGATCCACCTACAAATGTGAACTGACGTTCAAAAATAAAACATTTGAAAACGGACCATTTTCCACATTTCTGAAGCATGACGTAATGGGGGGGGTGTTAGCTCTTTTGTCGAAAATCAGCCGTTTTTGCTCGAACATTAAATGCCTCCAAATGGTATTTAATTAACTTCCCGAGCCCCTGGAAGCATGAAAATCACTTTAAACATGCTAATTTTAGCTCTAACACTGATGATCCACCTACAAATGTGAACTGATGTTCAAAAATAAAACATTTGAAAACGGACCATTTTCCACATTTCTGAAGCATGACGTAATTGGGGGGTGTTATCTCTTTTGTCGAAAATCAGCCGTTTTTGCTCGAACATTAAATGCCTCCAAATGGTATTTAATTAACTTCCCGGGGTGAAGAAACCCTTTTTGAGAACTCAGAGTGAGTAAATTGGCCATTTTCATGCACTTTTAACCATTCCATAAATCTTGTGTTTTGGGCCCCTGGAAGCATGAAAATCACTTTAAACATGCTAATTTTAGCTCTAACACTGATGATCCACCTACAAATGTGAACTGACGTTCAAAAATAAAACATTTGAAAACTGACCATTTTCCACATTTCTGAAGCATGACGTAATTGGGGGGTGTTATCTCTTTTGTCGAAAATCAGCCGTTTTTGCTCGAACATTAAATGCCTCCAAATGGTATTTAATTAACTTCCCGAGCCCCTGGAAGCATGAAAATCACTTTAAACATGCTAATTTTAGCTCTAACACTGATGATCCACCTACAAATGTGAACTGACGTTCAAAAATAAAACATTTGAAAACGGACCATTTTCCACATTTCTGAAGCATGATGTAATGGGGGGGGTGTTAGCTCTTTTGTCGAAAATCAGCCGTTTTTGCTCGAACATTAAATGCCTCCAAATGGTATTTAATTAACTTCCCGAGCCCCTGGAAGCATGAAAATCACTTTAAACATGCTAATTTTAGCTCTAACACTGATGATCCACCTACAAATGTGAACTGACGTTCAAAAATAAAACATTTGAAAACGGACCATTTTCCACATTTCTGAAGCATGACGTAATGGGGGGGTGTTATCTCTTTTGTCGAAAATCAGCCGTTTTTGCTCGAACATTAAATGCCTCCAAATGGTATTTATTTCACTTCCCGGGGTGAAGAAACCCTTTTTGAGAACTCAGAGTGAGTAAATTGGCCATTTTCATGCACTTTTAACCATTCCATTAATCTTGTGTTTTGGGCCCCTGGAAGCATGAAAATCACTTTAAACATGCTAATTTTAGCTCTAACACTGATGATCCCCCTACAAATGTGAACTGACGTTCAAAAATAAAACATTTGAAAACGGACCATTTTCCACATTTCTGAAGCATGACGTAATGGGGGGGTGTTATCTCTTTTGTCGAAAATCAGCCGTTTTTGCTCGAACATTAAATGCCTCCAAATGGTATTTAATTAACTTCCTGAGCCCCTGGAAGCATGAAAATCACTTTAAACATGCTAATTTTAGCTCTAACACTGATGATCCACCTACAAATGTGAACTGACGTTCAAAAATAAAACATTTGAAAACGGACCATTTTCCACATTTCTGAAGCATGACGTAATGGGGGGGTGTTATCTCTTTTGTCGAAAATCAGCCGTTTTTGCTCGAACATTAAATGCCTCCAAATGGTATTTATTTCACTTCCCGAGCCCCTGGAAGCATGAAAATCACTTTAAACATGCTAATTTTAGCTCTAACACTGATGATCCACCTACAAATGTGAACTGACGTTCAAAAATAAAACATTTGAAAACGGACCATTTTCCACATTTCTGAAGCATGACGTAATGGGGGGGTGTTATCTCTTTTGTCGAAAATCAGCCGTTTTTGCTCGAACATTAAATGCCTCCAAATGGTATTTAATTAACTTCCCGAGCCCCTGGAAGCATGAAAATCACTTTAAACATGCTAATTTTAGCTCTAACACTGATGATCCACCTACAAATGTGAACTGACGTTCAAAAATAAAACATTTGAAAACGGACTATTTTCCACATTTCTGAAGCATGACGTAATGGGGGGGTGTTATCTCTTTTGTCGAAAATCAGCCGTTTTTGCTCGAACATTAAATGCCTCCAAATGGTATTTAATTAACTTCCCGGGGTGAAGAAACCCTTTTTGAGAACTCAGAGTGAGTAAATTGGCCATTTTCATGCACTTTTAACCATTCCATAAATCTTGTGTTTTGGGCCCCTGGAAGCATGAAAATCACTTTAAACATGCTAATTTTAGCTCTAACACTGATGATCCACCTACAAATGTGAACTGACGTTCAAAAATAAAACATTTGAAAACGGACCATTTTTCACATTTCTGAAGCATGACGTAATGGGGGGGTGTTATCTCTTTTGTCGAAAATCAGCCGTTTTTGCTCGAACATTAAATGCCTCCAAATGGTATTTAATTAACTTCCCGAGCCCCTGGAAGCATGAAAATCACTTTAAACATGCTAATTTTAGCTCTAACACTGATGGATCCACCTACAAATGTGAACTGACGTTCAAAAATAAAACATTTGAAAACGGACCATTTTCCACATTTCTGAAGCATGACGTAATGGGGGGATGTTATCTCTTTTGTCGAAAATCAGCCGTTTTTGCTCGAACATTAAATGCCTCCAAATGGTATTTATTTCACTTCCCGAGCCCCTGGAAGCATGAAAATCACTTTAAACATGCTAATTTTAGCTCTAACACTGATGATCCACCTACAAATGTGAACTGACGTTCAAAAATAAAACATTTGAAAACGGACCATTTTCCACATTTCTGAAGCATGACGTAATGGGGGGGTGTTATCTCTTTTGTCGAAAATCAGCCGTTTTTGCTCGAACATTAAATGCCTCCAAATGGTATTTAATTAACTTCCCGAGCCCCTGGAAGCATGAAAATCACTTTAAACATGCTAATTTTAGCTCTAACACTGATGATCCACCTACAAATGTGAACTGACGTTCAAAAATAAAACATTTGAAAACGGACCATTTTCCACATTTCTGAAGCATGACGTAATGGGGGGGTGTTATCTCTTTTGTCGAAAATCAGCCGTTTTTGCTCGAACATTAAATGCCTCCAAATGGTATTTAATTAACTTCCCGGGGTGAAGAAACCCTTTTTGAGAACTCAGAGTGAGTAAATTGGCCATTTTCATGCACTTTTAACCATTCCATAAATCTTGTGTTTTGGGCCCCTGGAAGCATGAAAATCACTTTAAACATGCTAATTTTAGCTCTAACACTGATGATCCACCTACAAATGTGAACTGACGTTCAAAAATAAAACATTTGAAAACGGACCATTTTCCACATTTCTGAAGCATGACGTAATTGGGGGGTGTTATCTCTTTTGTCGAAAATCAGCCGTTTTTGCTCGAACATTAAATGCCTCCAAATGGTATTTAATTAACTTCCCGAGCCCCTGGAAGCATGAAAATCACTTTAAACATGCTAATTTTAGCTCTAACACTGATGATCCACCTACAAATGTGAACTGACGTTCAAAAATAAAACATTTGAAAACGGACCATTTTCCACATTTCTGAAGCATGACGTAATGGGGGGGGTGTTATCTCTTTTGTCGAAAATCAGCCGTTTTTGCTCGAACATTAAATGCCTCCAAATAGTATTTAATTACCTTCCCGAGCCCTGGAAGCATGAAAATCACTTTAAACATGCTAATTTTAGCTCTAACACTGATGATCCACCTACAAATGTGAACTGACGTTCAAAAATAAAACATTTGAAAACGGACCATTTTCCACATTTCTGAAGCATGACGTAATGGGGGGGTGTTATCTCTTTTGTCGAAAATCAGCCGTTTTTGCTCGAACATTAAATGCCTCCAAATGGTATTTATTTCACTTCCCGGGGTGAAGAAACCCTTTTTGAGAACTCAGAGTGAGTAAATTGGCCATTTTCATGCACTTTTAACCATTCCATTAATCTTGTGTTTTGGGCCCCTGGAAGCATGAAAATCACTTTAAACATGCTAATTTTAGCTCTAACACTGATGATCCACCTACAAATGTGAACTGACGTTCAAAAATAAAACATTTGAAAACGGACCATTTTCCACATTTCTGAAGCATGACGTAATGGGGGGGTGTTATCTCTTTTGTCGAAAATCAGCCGTTTTTGCTCGAACATTAAATGCCTCCAAATGGTATTTATTTCACTTCCCGGGGTGAAGAAACCCTTTTTGAGAACTCAGAGTGAGTAAATTGGCCATTTTCATGCACTTTTAACCATTCCATTAATCTTGTGTTTTGTGCCCCTGGAAGCATGAAAATCACTTTAAACATGCTAATTTTAGCTCTAACACTGATGATCCACCTACAAATGTGAACTGACGTTCAAAAATAAAACATTTGAAAACGGACCATTTTCCACATTTCTGAAGCATGACGTAATGGGGGGGTGTTATCTCTTTTGTCGAAAATCAGCCGTTTTTGCTCGAACATTAAATGCCTCCAAATGGTATTTAATTAACTTCCCGAGCCCCTGGAAGCATGAAAATCACTTTAAACATGCTAATTTTAGCTCTAACACTGATGATCCACCTACAAATGTGAACTGACGTTCAAAAATAAAACATTTGAAAACGGACCATTTTCCACATTTCTGAAGCATGACGTAATGGGGGGGTGTTATCTCTTTTGTCGAAAATCAGCCGTTTTTGCTCGAACATTAAATGCCTCCAAATGGTATTTATTTCACTTCCCGAGCCCCTGGAAGCATGAAAATCACTTTAAACATGCTAATTTTAGCTCTAACACTGATGATCCACCTACAAATGTGAACTGACGTTCAAAAATAAAACATTTGAAAACGGACCATTTTCCACATTTCTGAAGCATGACGTAATGGGGGGTGTTATCTCTTTTGTCGAAAATCAGCCGTTTTTGCTCGAACATTAAATGCCTCCAAATGGTATTTAATTAACTTCCCGAGCCCCTGGAAGCATGAAAATCACTTTAAACATGCTAATTTTAGCTCTAACACTGATGATCCACCTACAAATGTGAACTGACGTTCAAAAATAAAACATTTGAAAACGGACCATTTTCCACATTTCTGAAGCATGACGTAATGGGGGGGTGTTATCTCTTTTGTCGAAAATCAGCCGTTTTTGCTCGAACATTAAATGCCTCCAAATGGTATTTAATTAACTTCCCGGGGTGAAGAAACCCTTTTTGAGAACTCAGAGTGGGTAAATTGGCCATTTTCATGCACTTTTAACCATTCCATAAATCTTGTGTTTTGGGCCCCTGGAAGCATGAAAATCACTTTAAACATGCTAATTTTAGCTCTAACACTGATGATCCACCTACAAATGTGAACTGACGTTCAAAAATAAAACATTTGAAAACGGACCATTTTCCACATTTCTGAAGCATGACGTAATGGGGGGGTGTTATCTCTTTTGTCGAAAATCAGCCGTTTTTGCTCGAACATTAAATGCCTCCAAATGGTATTTAATTAACTTCCCGGGGTGATGAAACCCTTTTTGAGAACTCAGAGTGAGTAAATTGGCCATTTTCTGCACTTTTCACCATTCCATAAATCTTGTGTTTTGGGGCCCCTGGAAGCATGAAAATCACTTTAAACATGCTAATTTTAGCTCTAACACTGATGATCCACCTACAAATGTGAACTGACGTTCAAAAATAAAACATTTGAAAACGGACCATTTTCCACATTTCTGAAGCATGACGTAATGGGGGGGTGTTATCTCTTTTGTCGAAAATCAGCCGTTTTTGCTCGAACATTAAATGCCTCCAAATGGTATTTAATTAACTTCCCCGGAGCCCCTGGAAGCATGAAAATCACTTTTAAACATGCTAATTTTAGCTCTAACACTGAGGATCCACCTACAAATGTGAACTGACGTTCAAAAATAAAACATTTGAAAACGGACCATTTTCCACATTCTGAAGCATGACGTAATGGGGGGTGTTATCTCTTTTGTCGAAAATCAGCCGTTTTTGCTCGAACATTAAATGCCTCCAAATGGTATTTATTTCACTTCCCGGGGTGAAGAAACCC
>NW_028242816.1:0-24180 GCF_964263255.1 Lissotriton vulgaris
TGTCGTAGCAGTGGGTGGTCGGAGATCCTGGATCCCTGGCACTGGGCGTGGTCGGGTCTCAGACGGGCGCAGACGGGCTTGCAAGTGGCTGCCATTAAATGGGGAAGAGGGGAGGGAAGCTCAGCTAGGAGTGGAAACCAGCAGGGAGGAGAGGCAGCCGTGGCAGCAGCGACGGGAAAGGGAAATGGGCAGAAAACAAAACAAGCAGAGAATGACAAGGCAACAAATAACAGATTACAAATAAAAGTACAGAGGCACAATAAGAGTAGGAAAGATAAACGGGCACAGTGACAACAGACAGAACAACAGGGCACTGCACAGGCAGCGGCAGCGGCACAACAGCGGAGCTGCAGGGGAAGAGCAGGTCTCTGGCCAGGAGTGTTAGAGGGGGCGTTTTTCTATGGGACAGGGGGCACTGGGGCACTTCACTGAATGATCGAAGGAGTGATTTAGGGACAAAAGTGGCACCTTAATTTGAGGCGGGGTGTCTGGGAACGCTCGCACTAAAAGTGAAGGAAACAGATGTGTGAGTCATGGAATCCAAGCCAAAAGGTTAACAGATTTATTTAAGAGGCACAGTGTTGAGAAAAATGCATTATTATTGCAAACTACAGACTATAGTGATAAATGCATTTCTGCATGAACGCACTGAACTGTTTAAAAGAGATACTAAACCTCAAAAACACATTTACAAATACACTATAAAAACAGTATAATTCAAGGAAAACGTTCTCAAAATGCACAACACATTTGATCTAAAATATTGAGAATACTCACATACCTACCTAAATCCTAAAAGAAAGCAGCCTTGCAAGTGTAGTACAAGCTTTAAATTCTCAATAAGAAAACACCAATTTAGAGACAAAATAGCATACATAGTATATACAGCAAATATATTGGCAAGTTAAATTGTATCTTAAAAATATAAAACAAGAGCTCTTGGGGCAAACCCACACCCGCCTGCCATCTACTAAGAGACAGGTTGAGTAGTCCGCCGAGAACCTTGCGGGCTCCCTTTTTATACTTTTTAAGGCAGTGAGAAGTGCTTACACGTCATCTCACGCCACTTCTACCTATGTCACTTATACCATGGTTCGCACATCTATCAGACATTGTCGCGCGTATTCTACTAAATGCGGAACATAGACTAGGTGAACGGTTATATTCTCAGGCCAAGGGCTTGTTGTAAATTGCATAGGGCAAGCAGAAAATATATAATGTAAGGAATAAGATATATAGAAATGTCTTGTTTGCAACATCCATTACCCCAGCTTGACTTGGCTGCGGTGGGAACTTCTGTATTCCCAAGTTCAGACCCAGGATGTGGTGTGCTATATGTCGACAGGTTAGAGAGACAGTGAACTCTGCGGCAATGAACTTTGCACACGTGTAGGGTGGGGGCTATCCAGTTTAGAGCAGAAGTGCCTCGCAGAAGAGGAGCTGTATGAGATTTTGGGTCAGACGGGCTTAGAACCTGCTGTACAGAAAAATGGCAGAACTATGGTCAATTTAACCACAGGCCTACAAATTAAACAAAAGGGCGTACATAGAGACGGCAGGGCATACGTAGGGGTTCATGCTGGCTGAGTGATGAGGATGTCCCAGGGCATTTGTTATATAGTAAAACCGGACCCTCTGGTCAATTTAACACAGCCTGCAAATAAGGCTGGCAGGGCAAGGATATGGGTCTCATACCTCAGGTGTGGGCAGAACGGTCCTGGGGTATCCTATGATAAAAATAGACCCTCTCTCATTCCCTCCCCTTGTTCATTCTTGAGCAAAATCCTTACAGCATACCTTTCAGGTCTTTCAGGTATTTGGTAATGGTAGAAGGCTTCATCTAGTGTAGTCCTATGGTTGTTACTTC
Organism: Lissotriton vulgaris; assembly: GCF_964263255.1. NCBI lineage: Eukaryota > Metazoa > Chordata > Amphibia > Caudata > Salamandridae > Lissotriton > Lissotriton vulgaris. The sequence continues at coordinate 1,868 of NW_028242816.1, forward strand.
TGTAACTTCTATAAGTGCTAAGTTATGCACATTGTCTGTTCTATCCTTGCTTTCCCTTTGCAAATTATTATTTTCTCAGGAGGTGCAACTGTTACGCACATGGTGTGCTGGCTGACAAGCATATTGTACACTAGAACACAGCCCGCGTATTTAGAGACAGGTATGGCATTGTAACAAATGCTGCTTTCTGTGTGGGTAGGCCGGTGTGTGCAAACATAACATCCTACCCTGTCAACTGTCCCGTCTTTATCAATGTCTATTTATTCAATATCTCTTTTTCATTTAAGCAGTATCTCAGGTATAACACTGTGAGCAATGGGGGGCAATGCTGCTAGTAGCACCCATGATCATTTTCTCTAATTGTTCTGAAAGTCTGGAGCAAGTCTTTTGAGGCAATATTCCAATCGTTGGTACGTGCGGCTAGTGTGACTAGTTGGAAGAATGTCTTAACTTCTGCTGTACTTTTACTCTTTTCAAAAATGTCTGCTGATTAATAATTTAGAGCCTCTGAGATGATACCTGTAAACAGAAAAAAGTAACTGTTGGTGCCTGTCTTCAAGTAATTTGAGAGGTTTGCAAGCACTTCAATATGAAGAAAACTAAGTGACGAAGAAGGTAAAAATGCCTCATCGTCACAACTTGTAGATTGAGGGGTTGGGGCATTGATTTTTCCAGACGTTCTTTAGCTGATGTATCATTGGGACCCTCCTACACACTCTTCCTTTCACTGCCGTGTAGCACGTGCAGCCCTTCAGGATGAGCTTGGGATACCATTCCCACTTGGTAGTTTCCGTGGAACACGTGTGGATCCTTGCCCCTTGTACAACCCCTCATTCACATGTGAGATGAACGCCGGTCCATTGTCAGAATCCTAAAAGCATGGGTACTTAAGAGTGAGGTATGAACTCTTCCAGGAGTCATTTGGCAACAGTTTGTGCATTGCTGGTCAAGGATTGGTACGCCTCAGTCCATTTGCTGATCATGTACACAATAACCAACACGTACTTGTATTTTGGGTAGGGGAGTTATGTTGATGAAGTCCATTTAATATGGGGAAATGAAGTGGCCTGGGGCAGTGGAAATACAGCATTAGGAAAACAGTCTGATCTTCCCATCATGTCCTACAAGTGATGAACCATGAAAAGACGGCCCTTGGGAGCAAGCATTTTCGTTGGTAAACATATCTTTCCATTTGGGCCTATCCGTATTCCCTCTTCTGTTTGCCTTCATCCTCCCCTGTTCCCTTCTTCCTTTTCTCCCACCCAGCCCTTTCGATAATATATTTGGGGGCATATGTAGGTAGGTGTTTTGCAATCCAAACACTGCGATTCGCAGAATCCCGGGTGTATGCAATCGCAAAAGTGAGTGTCCCGATGTAGGTAAGTATTTTGCTTTGCAAAACTGCGAATCGCAAACTTAGCGATTAGCAATTTTGCGTGGCAAGGAGTCTGTGAATCAAATGGAGAATTTGCAAGGTGCATCTCAGTAATTGCGAAAATCGCAAATATTGGTCACGCAAATTGCGAATTCGCAATTTGAGATGTAGCAAAACCTCGCAAATAGCGATTTTACGAAATTCGCACATTGGCACTTCTCTAATACCACCAACTCTGACCAGGTGGTAACCAGGTGCAACCTATTTAAACAGGCCCACAATGCCACTGGGGCTTCTCACAATGGCTGGCCTGTATGTGATAGCCAGGAGGCTGCGTATCCGAGAGGCTGAACAGAAAAGGAGACGCCAGGAGAGGATCTACAGAGCACGCATCACCCTTTTCCAGCGGACCCAGGAGGACATCCATGTGCACTACAGGCTGCACCCAGTCAGTATCCTGGAGTTGATAGAGGAGCTGGCACCCATACATGGGCACCCCACATACAGGGCACACACCATTCCCACCCACATACAGGTTTCGAGCTCACTGCATCTCCTAGCATCATGGAGTTTTTTCAGGGGGTAATAGCCGCAGCAGGAGGGGTCTCCCAGAGTGCACTTCGGCGTTTCTACCACACTTTCCTTGGTGCTATAATTAAGAGGATGCATCACCACATCCAATTCCCAAACACACAGCAGGCACTTGACCAGACCAAACAAGATTTTTACCAAATAGCACAATTCCCCCACGTGATTGGCTGCGCAGACGGAACTCATGTCGCACTGTCACCCCCATCACACAATGAGTATGTGTTTAGAAACAGAAAATCCTTTCATTCCTTAAACATCCATGTAGTCTGCAATGCTAAACACGTAATCACAGATATTGTAGCAAAATTCCCAGGAAGCACACACACGATTTCTTCATTTTCCGACACTGTGGTTTACATCGCAGACTCACAAATGGTGAGTTTGGAGAGGGATACCTGCTAGGTAATTGCATGGCACAAACACACACAAGTAGGAAAGGTATGAACTGGCAGGACAGTACTTAACATCAGCCTACTTTTGCCCTGCAGGTGACAGTGCATATGCTGTGCGTGACTACATCCTCACACCCTACCTCAATCCAGCCTCAGCAGCAGAGCGAAGGTACAACAGTCCCCACAGAGCCCCAAGATGTTCCATTGAGAGGAGCTTCGGAATACCAAAAAGCCGTTTCCGGTGCCTCCATAAGAGTGGAGGTACCCTACAGTACAGCCCTGAGACGTGTTGCAAAATTGTAGTGGCCTGCGCAATGCTACACAATATCGCTACCAAGAAGGGCACCCCAGTGGATCTAACAGATGCAGACACATCAGATGAGGAGGATCCAGCTCCCCAACGTAGATGTACAGGTGGAGCCGGGGCAGCTGCCGGGCGCCTGAGACGTGATGACATCACACAGAACTACTTCTAGGTGAGAAATGAGGACACAATGCCAAATGATGATGCTCAAAAAATATGTTTATTCCCTTAACAGCAGGATTAATTATGTCACACAGCGTGACTGAAATGTTGTTTGTTGCACATGTTGATGTCACAGTGCTATCATAGTTCGGAGTCACTTAGTCCATATGGCATGGGTTGCCTCACAAATTGCCATGTGTGCATGCTGCCCCTTCATCTCCTGCGTGCATGCTTTGTTGCCCCTCGTTCGGGCTGCGCACTGGCCTCACTTGTGTCTTTCCCTGCTCTGCCCTGACGCCCACTCAGGCGTCTTTCAGCACGAATTGGAGGAGTTGGGGTGCTCCTGCTTGACTGCCCATCAGTGTCCAAGCTGCCCAGTGTCCCTATCCCACCAGTGGCTACAGCACGCATTTGATCAGATGCATGCGTGACCCGCGCCAGGCCCCTACCCACATCCTGGCGGCAGTGCGCCATTTCGTGCTGCATGCTAATGCATCTCCTAGTTAGCAGGGAGATGGCGGTGGATTGGCGGCTCACTGCCTTAGTGAAGAGGTCCAGCCGGGTATGTAGGCGCTGTTGTTCCCTGCGCCTGGCCAGCCTGTCTCTCCTGATCTCTCTACAAAGAGCTTCCAAAGCTCCAGACATGGTGTGCACATCGAGCTGCAACTCTGACATAAGACGATTGTGTGTCGCTAGTTGACGCTGTATTGATAGTATGCCTTTACCTTGCAGGCGCTGTGCTCATAACATGCTGCCCTCCAGGCCTGCAAACACCGTGTCTGTTTTGGAGGAGGCATTGCTGGTGGTGGCCCGTGTCCTGCGTCTTGCACCACTGCCGTTTGCTGTTTGGACACTGGACTTCGGTGTGCTCTGCCGCCCTTGGTACGTGGCTTGGACCTGTCTGTGACTCCTCTTCGGCATCTGTTGACTGCCGCCATCAGTGGCAGTGGTGAAACAATGTAGTGCCGTTTGGTTGGCGCTGGTTGTGCCCTGCCACGTCCACATTTGTTGGTGTCTCCACCCCTTCAGCCACTGTTTCCTGTGTTGTTGATGGTGCTGTAAAATGAAATGCACACATTAGTTGTGCTTCATGTTTTTTTTCTCTGCATTAAAGTTTGTTAAATAACTAATCACATGACTACTACTTGTCTGTTTTGCACATTAAAAGTATGACTCTACCCTATGTACCCTTTGTATGTGTCACAGGACCAAGTCTCAGTGCATGGGAATGCAATTCTTGGTGTGCTTGTAGACATGTACTGGATTTGTACTCAGGCATGGGTGTCTGGGGCTGTGAGTGGGAAGGGTATCTTATTGGGATATTGACATGCATCCTACCTTGTCTGGTACTGTATTTTAAGAGCTGTCCAGATCAGCCACGCCAGTCACAGACTCAGGTATAAGTGTGCCCTCCACCAACTCCTCCAGGGGTGTCAGCTCTGGTGCAGTTGAGGTCCCACCTCCAGTCGCTTTTGCCTCAGCTAATCTGGTGGCCACCCTCTCCTTGGACCTTTGCCTCATGTCATACCACCGCTTGCGTAAATCATCAATTGAGCGGTGGGTTATGCCAATCGTGTTAACTTTCTCTTGGATGTCATTCCAGATTCTCCTCTTCCTTGCCTCTGGAACACGGAGTGAGCTCTTGCCAAAAAGGGAGTCATGTTGTCTCACTACTTCCTCTGTTAGCACCTCAAGCTCCCTCTCAGAAAACTTTTGTTTCCTTTTTCTGCTGGGTTCCTCTGGCTGCTTCTCACTCCCCTGTGAATCCATTCTTGCTTCTTGCAGATGCAGAATAAAAAGCACACACCTTCCTCACAGTCTCCCAGGCAGCAAATGACTCAGACACAGGTGCTGGCAATCAGGTGCAGCATGGGCAGTCACACTTCCTTGTTGTGATGTCATAATTCCTCACCTGAATTGCTATTTTCCGTTTTTACAATTCCTTATTAGCGATTTCGCTTTTAAGGAATCCCTATTTGCGTAATCGCCATTTGATTCTGTGAATTTTTGGTAATCCCTATTTTTTAGCGATTTTTTAACCTACATCGCAATTTTTGATTCCGAAAATGCGATTTGCAGAAAATCGCATTTTCAAAATCGCAAAAATATTTTTATCTACATATGCCCCTTGGTGTCATAGTACATATAATATGCTATTCTTTTTTGTACATCTGCATCAATAAATTATTTACCAATTGATACATAGTCCTTGGAGGAGGTGTGTGCAGCACATTCTGCAATTGAAACTGTGGTAGCAACAGGCCTTGTAATAGTTGAGCTATTATTGCATGCTGCATTTGTTGGCCAGCTGAGGTAAGGAGGAAACTCCAAATGAAAGAAAGAACCTAAAAATTATATTGGCATCCCTGTAGAAGACTTTAAAAAGAAATACATTATCTCCAAAAGCAAAAGAAGAATTAAAAATTTGTACTATAGCTTGACCCAACAGCACACACAGATGAAAATCTCTGTCACAGTAACACCTTTAGGAATCAAAACACACATAGTTGTCAAACTGTGCCCTGGGATGTGGAATTCCTATAGCCCCACGCCAGGACAGCATGTGTGCAGGACTGTATGGGTGGATGAGCGTGTGTATGGATGTGTTAGTGAGTGAATGACTGTTTCAATAGTGTCTTTATGAGTAAGTACATATGCTTTAAACTAGTATGAGTGAGTATTAATGTATATAAGTGAGTATATATGAGAGAGAGGGATTGTAAGAGTTCCTCAATAACAATGGGGGGAACATGACGGCCGGAAGCTAATGGCCGAGACGGAGCCCCTCCCACTGTGTGTGGCGACTGAAACTAGCGGTTAGCGGCTGGCGGCTGGTGGCGGTCAGTGGCTGGCGGCGTTTTCTGCTCTTCTCCGAGGAAAATACCTACGCGAGCGGCAGTTAGCGGCTGGTGGTGATTTGTCTTTTTCTGCTCTTCTGTGAGGAAAATACCTGCACGAGCCCTTCAGCGATAGTCCTCTCCCGCATTTATTCTCGACGTTAGATCTTGCTGATTTTTTCCGCCGGGGAGTGAGCGGATGGTCTGCAGTGCTGGGGGCGGCGCGCTGACAGAGCCTGCTTGGTTCCGGGAGCTCGGCGCTGCAAGAGAGTGGCGGAGGAACCCAAGAAGACTGGCCCAGCGTCTCGGTCTTGGTACAGGTGGGCTGGAGGCATATTTTCACGGAGTAGCGGTAAGATCGGCCCTTTGTAAAGCGTCTGCAGCCTCGAAACACTTCCAATGTGGGGGTCGAGATAAAGAGGTCTCTGGGGTTGGGACTAGCTTTACGGACTTCAATGGGGTAAGGTCCATCGGGTTACAGGACTGGGGGGGCTTGATAACAGTGGAGTCTCAGCCTTAGCCTTAACGAACTCTGAAGTTGCTTCACAAATTCCCCTTTTTGAGGCTGCTAAGAGTTTTGCTTGTAAATACCTGGAGTCCTGCATGGAGAGGCGTGGGCGTGGTACAGTTAGCCTTCACCCTAGTACTCATTTAAGTATTTCAGGCTGTCCTCTGATAGCTCCTTTGCCTGAAGTGGAGGTCAGCCGCTACACATTACGTAACAGGACTGCCAGCATTCTACCAGTCCCCCTTAAGACATCCATCTCCCCCGTTATAGAAATTAAGGCTATTTCCAGGAAAGGGAAGGAAAGTCACATCGGTGTAGACACCCCCCCAGGAAGGAGAAAGGGTAGGAAAAAAGCGAAGGGAGGTCTATCCGCAGCACCTAAATTCACTCCATCATTGAAGTCTTATTTCAGGGTTCTCTCCTTGGCCTTGCCCACCTCGGATAGTGGCAACAATAAGGCTATCAGAATGGCCACTGTTACTACAGGTGCTACTGTTGCTGCTGCTGGGGGCCTTGTTCCATCTACAGCTTCTCCTGTAGATGCTATGGTCAGTACCTCTCAACACCCTCAATCCTGCCAGCCCTCTCTGTCTCCTCAGTCCTCTCAGCAAATAACTGTTCATCCAGCGGTGGAGCTATTAAATAGCTTTTCCTCATTAGGTAGTCAAAGTATAGAGCAGGGAGAACAGGGAGAACAGGGAGAACTGGGAGACGCTGCTATAAGCTCCCTAGAAGGAGAGGTCCCTCTGACCTATGACGCAGTACCTACAGTAACAGCTCCACAGTCAGTGCCGGGGCCGGGGACTTTGGCGGATATTTTGCCTTAAGCTCCTCCTCAATCGCAATGGATAAATTGGTACAGCAGAACCGGGAGATGAAGGACGACATTGAGCGTCTTGAGAATCACTCTAGGAAAAACAAGTTAAACATTTTGAACGTCCCTGAAGATCTTGAAGGGAGCAATATTAAGGCATTTCTGGTTACGCTCCTTAGACGACAATCGGGAAAGATTCTACGGATGCGGATTTGGATCTCTCAGGAGATATCCAGAGGGTACATCGAGATCCATATAGGAGGAACCCAGGGAAAGAGTGCCCTAGGAATATCTTGGTTAACTTTCTCACCTACGCTATTAAAGATAGGATTTTATCCTCAGCCTTAAAAATTTGCTCTATAAAGTCAACCTCCTTTTCCAGTCCTTTTGCCTTAACTATTCGCTCAGATGTTTCTCATATAACCGCTACAAAGCAATGGGAGCTTGGCAAGAGATTGGCAATTCTGAATTCCTTAGGGGCTCAGGCCCGGTTGAAATTCCCCGCATCTCTCCGCGTAATGTGGAATAACCACATGTATAATCTACGCCAGACGGAGGAAGTTGACAGCTTAATTGAAAATATCAGGAAAGGCAATAGTGGGGGTAGTGAAGTGGGGGGGCAAACAGCTGGGCCGTAACTGCAGCTCATTTAAGAAATAATAGGGCCTAAAATGTTATACTAAATTGTGCATCACATGCATCACATGGCCGCTTACCAATTGACAGCCACCACTTAGGATAAGCGAATTAATTTTTTACTATCTATTCAGTATTTAAGACCACACACAGGGAGGGGGGCATCCGCCTAAGAGCTTATGCTCAGAGAAGAAGGGAGGGTTCCCCAGGGTGGAATGGGTTCTTTGAGGTCACGGGGGGAGGAGAGGGGTGGGAAGGGTGGCACTGGTAGGGTCGCAGTGGGAGAAAATAAAAAAAGGAGTCCTCAGTTCCCCTTAATTTTTATCAGTTTTTAGTTGGGCAAATGGGCTGTTGGGTGCTCAGCTAAAGCAAGAGTGACAGATATCACCTTATGGCTTATATCAGGCTAAAATTCATTTCCTGGAATGGTAACCGGCTCCGGTGTCCTCGGAGACGTAGGGTGGTATTGAAGTACTTGGAGCAATCTCCAGCTCAAGATTTTCTCCTTCAGGAGACCCACTTAACCCTTAGTGAGAGTAAGGAGATCTTTGGGAAAACCAGATGGGTAGGATAATTCTGCTGTTCTGAGCAGACAGTCTCTAATAAGGGGGCTGCAATTTTAATCAAGGCCGGGACCGGTGGTTTCATGAAGTCAACATCTACAGACCTGACGGGTAGGTGGATTCTGGCGCAGGCAGATTTTGGCGGGAGGGAACTGGCTATTGTATCTTACTACGGCCCTAATATCGATGATCCCGCCTGTTTGCTCAGAGTACAGGCCAGGTTGGTGGAGTTCACTTCCCCTGTAGTTATAGGAGGTGATTTCAACGTTCTCCTTGATCCTCGTCAGGATCGATCCAATTATAGTCAGCACATTGCTGCCCCACGATCCCGTCGTGCCATGGTCAATATGATTCATGAGCTAGGCCTAATAGATACCTGGAAGGCCAAGAGGAGGGCCCTCCCGGGCTTTACTTACTTCAGTAAAAAACAGGGGTATGCTTCTAGATTGGATTATATTCCATTGGGCAGGCCATGCTTAGAGACTTTGGTAGACATCAATATACTCCCAAGCGTATAATCGGATCATGCCCCCATTTCATTTACACTCTTAATTGGCTGCCCTAGGGATAATGTAGCGCCCAGATGGACCCTGAAAAGGGCAATGCTTCATAACCTGGACATAGTCACCACGGTCACACTATTTCTATGATAACATCGGCTCAACATCGCCCAAGTTTGTTTGGGACGCATTCAAGGCCCACATTCGGGGGCATTTGCATAACCTGACCTGTGCCAAGAACAGGGAGGAGGCATCGAAATTTAAAAAATTGGAAGATCTCTTTTCTAGAAACCGCTAGACTGAGTGTGCATCTAGATAACTTGTCACAAGTCCTCGATGACTTGGAACGTCTACGTTTTGAATATAGGGCGATGCTAGATCTAAAAGTTAAGGCGCAATGGGCTGTCCATGGTATGGAGAATTATGAATATGGTGAAAAAGCTGGAGCAATCTTGGCCCGTAAGATCAAAGCGGATAGGGTAAGAAATAACATTAATGACCTAATAATAGACAGTCAGGGAACCATCTGTTGCGATCAGGAGGATATGCAGAGGCATTTGCTCTCCCTATTCTCTAAACTTTATGAGGAGGAGTCGTCTCCAAGCCCAGATAACACCTTAAAATGGCTGGAAAGCAAGGCCTTACCAAGTCTGACAGAGGAAGGCCGGAACATGCTGAATAGCCCCTTTACGGAGGAATGAAATCAGATCCCATATTAAGAAAATAAAGAATAATAAAGCTGCAGGGACAGATGCTCTTCCCGGAGAAGTATTTAAGGTGTTTCAGGAGGTCTTAGTTTCAAGGCTTTGCGAGCTCTATAATTATGTATATAGCCCAGAGGGAAGGGCTCCTCCATCTTGGAAAGAGTCCATAATAGTACTCATTTTAAAACCAGGGAAGGATCCCCTTAAGGCAGACTCCTATAGGCCTATCTCCCTGCTTAATGCGGATTATAAGATCTTCACCAGCGTCTTGGCAGGGAGATTGGCTAAATTGGCCCCACAACTTATCAATCCAGACCAAAAGAGCTTTGACCCTGGCAGATATATTCAAGAGTTAACTCTGCAATTAATAGGCAGTATTGACCTAGCGTTGGCACGGCCGGAGCCCTTGGCAGTGGCAGCGTATGACGCTGCGAAGGTCTTCGACCGCGTCAACTGGGGCTTTTTATGGGAAGTTCTAAGAACTATGGGCTTTGGAATAATCTTTATTGAAACACTCAGAGGGTGCTATGAGGGCGCCTCCGCAGCTATACTCTTAAATGTCCTTCTGACGCCGTGCTTTAATATAAAAAGGGGAACAAGGCAAGGGTGTCCCATCTCGCCCCTTCGGTTCGATATCTATATTGAACCCCTGGCGCAGGTGCTGAGGAAGGACGATTTGAATACTGCGGCCCCCCTCCCAACAGTTAAAAGCCCCGGGGGGTTGTGGTCCCCGGGGATGGGGGGTCCATCACGGACCCCCCCAATTTCACAATTTAGTGCCCCGAGGAGGTGGAGGTCCCCGGGGCGTGTGGGGGGTCTTGACCCCCCCACACAGATTTCTTTAATTGAAAAAAAAGAAGCTGAGGGGGGTGGTGGTCCCTGGGGCTACCGGGGGCCGTTAGCACCCCGCATACATAATATTAAAGCCCCGGTGGTGTCGGTCACCGGGGCTGTGGGGCCCCCTCTTGGCCCCCCATTATAATGAACTATATTGCCCCCAGGATTTGGCCCCCCCGGGGGCTAATTTAAAAAAAAGCAGACTTTTTTTTTCCCCCGCAGGATACGCGTACCGTACGCGTAAAAAAAATTGGCCTTGTGGGACACCCTAAGCAGGCCTAGGGGATCAGGGTGTTTCTACCCTCTGCCCTCTTTACGTGTTTTGTGCGGTTTCTTTCACTGCTTTCTTGTGCCTCGGTTCTACCGAGGCACAAGATGGCTGCCAACACTTCCTGGTTTGGAGTGTTGACAGCCAATTAGCATAAAGCTCGTGCTCGGAAGGGTACGCGTACGGTACTTCCTCTATAGATATATCTATGATTTTACTTTTGATTTTCTCAGGAACTACTGAATGGATTTGCACCATTTAACAAAAAGCGTAATCTGCAAACCAAACTCTACCTTTTTGCCAAACTTGGTGTAATTCCGTTCAGCAGTTTGGGCTGTAGCCGTGTCTAAAGGTCACTATGGAAAATCGCATGGGGAAAACATGTTTTGGGACCCCCCTTTCTTCTTGGCCCCCGCTTGACAGATCACCCCCAAACTTTCAGGGAAGGAGCGGAGCGGAGCAGGCCATTTTCTTGGAGAATTTTGCGAAGATTCATCGACCGGCGCCAAAGTTATTCCAAAGAGAATGGTGTGGATTTCCTATGGAAACAAGGTCCTAACTATATTGCAGCAGCATTAGCACATATTAATTCTGGTCCTGAAGTAAGCCGCTGATACTATGGTATAGATCAACAGGCTGAAACATGTTGGCCATTAAGTGACGGTGGTTCTATATCCATACCACTGTGCTGTTTCATTTTAACCCTGTCAAGTAGAACACATTAATAAAGTCAAATAGTGATTCCACTTAGACAGTTTTAATCTCACCTATCCACTTTTTCACACAGCGCTGCATACCTCATTACATCCATCATCTCACATATGGGATTACCATCCTGTCCCTTACCTGATAAAACATCTCTGAGCTCCTTCTTTAAACACCGAAGTGGTAGCTCCCAGTGGTGGCTAGGTTTTCCACACTGGTAAGGAGGACCCATATGATGAAGCATGTCACCTTCGCGTGAGTGAGGATTCTTATCCTTAAGGGATATCTCCCCCAGTCACTCTTCACTTGTAGCATTATGCTTGAGAGAGACACTACTCACTTGCTTATAAACACATGTCTGAGACTATAGGTGTACAATTTGGTATTGAACTTGTATGAGGGAATGTACACCTAGTGGTCTATAACCTATCCCTTCAGACCCCCAATCCACGGTAGTTTTTCCTAACTATAAAATATATATATATATAGATAGATAGATAGATAGATAGATAGATAGATAGATAGATAGATAGATATACATCTGCTTGTGAAGATGGCAGTATTCCTGTTGCGGCTGATCACCTGTCCTCTTCCTCTTTGGACTCAGGAATGATGGGGTCCTTTTCCCTCTGCCTGAACACCTGAGTAGAAAGAAACTTCGCAGCACATGTTAACTTATACAAATATATGTCTTCTTTCATAATTTCAGTGTCACAGTGAGGTCTAGTTGATGTGACTTATACATATATTAATTATTCAGTGAGAAGTATATAGGGCGTTTAGGTGGTTGTCAGAACATTGTAATTTTTGTGAGTGAAAACAGAGTGATCCATGGGCAATAAACTATTTTTGCTTTCTTTAAATGATTTATTTATTTATTTCCCTCAATTGTGGCACTTATTTTGCCTATTTCATTTCTAAGCAGTTCTGTTCTGGCATTGCTGAAAGTTGTTGCTGCTTTAATATCATAATGGACACATGGTCTAGCTGTCATCCAATACGTGTGGGAAAATGTGGTAGGCCTGAACCTGTGTCATGATAAATCTTTCCTAATTGTATTTTATTTTTAACCAGGCATTCTAACCAGGCAAGAGGTGATGAAAACAATAACTTTGGGCTTATCTATGCAAACATCCAAAAGACCGGAAACCCAATGGGAACGCAGGGAAGAATCTAATAGTAATAATGTTGCAAATTCTTGAAACATCAATGAACTCCGAAAAACAAAGAAGAACCAAATCATTGTACTCCAATAGTTCCCAGGAGATAAAAACATTTAAGGGAGACAAAAACTCATAGAGGTCGACCTGCAAAATACAAAATATATGCAACCACCTCTAAAGTCTACAACGGTACTTTTAAAAGGCCTCTTTAATTCTACACATTTTTATTCTGACAATATTGTAATACTGAGCATTGCTTACTCCATGCATACCATCTTTTAACATTGAAATCTACTTTATATCTGCACGTAGTATTTATTCTTTTGTATTTTCCTAGCACTGGGGCATGTGTGAAGGAATATTGGTGTGGTGGCTACCTGTAGTGATCTATTCCTACACATTTCTGGTTGTCTCATATTTTGAAGGCTGCACACAGCTGTGCATATCCGAAACCTTATTTCTTACCTCCTCTCACCCATCTGCACATAAACACATGCATATTACTTCACTAACTGCACAAAATCTTACCTCCTCTCACCCATCTGCACATAAACACATACATATTACTTCACTAACTGCACAATGTGAAACCTGAAATTTCGTATTCAATCTCGGCTTCCACCGTTACCAATTTGTGTGATCTTAGGGAACTTATTTCTCTTGTTCACTTCCACAGACCAACGTATTTTTACACATACATATTTTCTTTCTTCTCAATCTCATGTTCGCTGCCAACCACAGGAAGTCTCTTTCTTGTCTGGCTCAACGCCCAGAATCTGTGGCTGGCCAGGAATGCTACTTTTGAAGGCAGCCCAAGAAAGAATCTATTAACCCTTCAACACCATGTAATATTCAGACACATGTGTTGTATTTTTGTACGTAAAATATAGCTTATTTTAAAATAATATGGTGTTTCTTGTAAAGCGCATGTTCACTTAATATGGTATTTTGACACCAAACAGCAGAACTTCATTGTTCCCCAACTCAATGGTACTCATTTCATCCACCTTAGAAGGATGAAATTCTCAATACACCTAGTAGCATATGAACCTGTGACTATCAAGTCAACCCCAGGCTCCCACAAACCCAACCCACGTTCATTATATGTCATGCACTTTGTGTAAACACTGTTTATACTAGTCTTTTGCTCCTAAGGGACTACAATGATGTATTGGACCTATATTTATCCAAAACGAAATGGGATGTAAGTAATGTGCATTCCATTCCATCGTTTTATCTCTTGCTTGTACCTGCCTCGGCTGCTGCTGAATTCGGGAGGTAGGAGTAAATTATTCTGTACTTAGTTGCTCTGTACTGCAATATTTAGTGTAATCTTCAGTGTGAATTATAATTGGCCATCCAAATAGAGAGATATTCATATGCATTTGAACCTGAAAGTATCTTCTTTTCTGCCAGGAAACTATATTACTTATATTGCTGGCATTTTTAGTCTTTTAACATTGTGGGCCACAGAAAATTGTATGTATTATGTTAAGCCTATGATCCAAAAATATCAAAAGGATTGGCTCAATTTTACCTGATATTACATCTTCTATCATTGTGCTCTGGGCGGTAAGGGATGGCAGTCCTTGACCTCACCTTATTATATCACTTTTTCTTTTGTGTGGCCTGTATATAATTTGAAGCTGGGCCAAGTCTAGGGTGAAATAGCAACCAGAAAAGGTAAAAAGGTGGCTGTGTGTTGTGGCTAGAAATGCGAAAGCCTTCCCCACCCATCTTTCTACCACTTGACTGAATATTCAAGTGGGAGGATTCATTACTAATAGTCCAAGCAGGCCAGAAAGGTGAGGTGTGAAGCGTGAGGTGTTACTGTCAAGGAACTGAATGTACTTCATTCGGGGTATACCGAGTTAAAAAAGGATAGTCTATTTAAAACTGTGCTAAAAAAAGACGTAATTAAGAGTTGTGAAGGCAGCTACTTGGAAGCTAGACACAGTATTCATTTGATGCACCGCGCACCAGTTGCGTGGTCTCTAGTTGGACCTGTCTCAGTTAAAGTAGGTGTGCTTGGCACGTACCCAGATGTTCCTGCTGATCACTTATCACTGAAGTGCACAAGAGAGAAGTACGTCTATCTACAAGATCTCACTTAAACAGTACTGAAAACCTGTTGTACCACTGTGAGAGAAAGAGATGTGAAACACCCATAAGCCAGATAAGAGTGGGAGAGACGCAAAATGCAGACCGAGAGAAGGAACTAGAGTATAGCTCTTAAAGTACACTGCATGTAACTAAAAAAGGCGGAGAACAATTGCCACTTTTTACCATGAAGGGAAAGAGGTTGAAAGGCGTTGGCTGCTGCCAGGCCCGAAAGAGGAACCCACAAGGCGATGTGATGAAGGAAAATAGTTCCCCTTTTGAAAGCATGCAGTTGAAAAAAAGACACTGTTAATCTCAATGCGATAAAATGCCTCCCATTCCTTGCAGAAATAAACGTTCAAACAATACAATTTACACCAAATATTTAATAAAATTCAAAACAAATGTGAGCTGCCAGACTCAGTCCCATAAACACGTATTTGTGGCACAAAGTGGGAGATGCCAGAAGCAACCTCCTGTCGCCAAGTGCATACTTCAAAATATACATGTGAAGAACTAATTCAACAAATCGGTGTTAGTTGTTGTGCATTACGTGGTCAGTTATTCTGAAAGTGACTTGTACTAATTAAATGTGGTGCTGTGCCACATGGGTCAGACAGGGGCCGGGGGTGGGCGGGGGGGGGGGGGGTTGGGGGGGCAAGGGGTGGCTATATAATACTATTTATTCACAAAAAGGCAACAGGTTTCATATGCAGTTACAATACTAGTTATCATTGGTCTCACTAAGGGCCCGATGTAGGTGGCAAATTCCGGTCGGAAACGGCCGAAATCGGCCGTTTCCGACCGGTATTTGGCACTTTGAGATGTAGGGGGCCAGTATTTACCTATTCAGTATATTTACCGAATCGGTAAATTTACAGAATCTGTAAAATACCGAATCAGTATTTTTACCGATTCGGTATCTTCCAGATGTGGGTGGGACTCTTCTGAGTCCCACAGGCCTTTCAGATTCGGTATTTTAACACCCAATCCAATTGGGTGTTAAAATACCGAATCCAGGTGTGCTTGCACATGTGTGCATGCACACCTATGCCATGTGACAGACAGACATGCCCTAAGGGCATGTCTGTGTGCCACATGGCACACAAGCCAGTATTGGGGGTGCTAGAGGGTGTCAAAGTGACACCCCCTGCACCCTTGCTGGAATCGGTATTTACCGATTCGGTAAATACTGAATCGGTAATGCCCATTGATTCCTATGGGCTTCAAGGCCCATAGGAATCAATGGGGGATACCGAATCGGTATTTACCGAATCTGAAATACCTACATCTCCCCCCCTCTAATTTACCACTTCATAAATACCGAATCGGTATGATTCGGTATTTATGAGGTGGTAAATATAGATTTACCTACATCGGGCCCATAATACCTAAAAGGTCGGTGCGCAAGGCACAGATGCTTAAAAAGACAACCACAATGCATGCTAATAAAAAAGACCACAATAAAAAGAGATTTGACCATAAAATAATCATACTTCAACTGTAAAAAATGTGAGGCATATTATGTACACTTCTATTTTATATATATTTATATATAAACCCACAGAACTATTTGCGCATTCTCCTTTGCTAGCCTAAATGCGTACAAAAGGATGTCTTAAAATAACATGGCAAAAAAACAACCACATTGGAAGGCATTTTGTTCATAAACCATAATCACACAATACCCATGTTGACTGTCTTTGGAAATACAAATATATACTGACGGATGTATGACGTTACAACGCATGCTTTTACGACGCATGCTGTTACAACGCAGGTTTTACTACGCATACCATTACAACGCATAGCGCTTTGAGGGTGCTGGATAGTGAATAGTTTAATTTACTATTCCAACTCCAGTCCCCGTGGACACTAGGGAAGGTGTTGGATAGTAAATTAAATCTATTCCCTATCCTAGACCGCCCCCCAGCGCAATGCGTTGTAATGGTTTTCGTTGTAAAACCTGCGTTGTAATAGCACTGCGTGGTAAAAGTTGCGTTGTAAAGGATGTTTCCCATACTGACAGTCCCTCCCAAAAGCCGAGGAAGTCTGATAACTGTTTATCATAAATCCTCATGTGCCAGTCACAAGACGGATAGTGGCACATCTTATCCGGGACTCGGAACCTCTCCTGAGCCTACAAATAGCTGTGATTTGCATTATGCAAAACTCCTTGCCTTCCTGCACAGGCATAAAGAGGAAATCGTTAACCTGTTGGCCAGACAGATACGGTATTCCTACTTCTTTCTCATGACTACTGACTGAGAGATATCCCTTCCCTATCAAACCTTATAAGTAGGCAGAGGTATACCTTAAATATATTTTATAACAAACCCAAAATTGAACACTGAAAGATGCCAGATGCAATCTTACCTTCCCTGTCAGTCCTTACAAGTAGACAGATGCCCCTTCCTTGATCTCAGAGAGGGACCGTAAAAAACCCAGTTATAACAATAATAAAACAAAATGAGAACTGAAAGACGCCAGACACAATCTTTCCTCTGACTCTACGAGCAGCACAGTAATAAGGTGTGTCTATTTATAGAAAGATAAAAACATAATTCAAACAACTTCCTAACGTCACTCTTTGGCTTAGAGTTCCACTTCGCACACAAGTTTCCTTAGCTTGGGAATTTTCTTTAAATGAGCGAGACCAGCTAGGCTGGGAAGAGGACCGAGAGGGACGCAGGTTTCTAACAAGTGCTCCTCCAAAACTGTTCCCAAAAAAGACACAAGCACATCAGGCAGTCATCATAACTTACCCTAGCGCTGTTCTCCATGGTTCAGTCAGAAAAGAGGCACGAGTGTTTAGTCTGCGTCCTCGCTCGGTCCCAGCTGTCTCCTGTCAGCTGGTGCTGCAAATCCGAGTCACGGCGCCAAATGTTTGAGGGAACGTTTTTCTAAGGGGCAGGGAGGCACCGGGGCACTTCACTGAATGATCGAAGGAGTGATTTAGGGACAAAAGGGGCACCTTAATTTGGGTCGGGGTGTCTGGGAACGCTCGCACTAAAAATTAAGGAAACAGTTGTGTGAGTCATGGAAACCAAGCCCAAAGGTTAACATATTTATTTAAGAGGCACAGTGTTGAGAAAAAGGCATTATTAATGCAAAATACAGAATATAGTGACAAATGCATTTCTGCATGAACGCATTGAACTGTTTGAGAGAGAGACACTAAACCTTAAAGACACATTTTCAAATACACTATAAAAACAGTATAATTCAAGGAAAACGTTCTCAAAATGCGCAACACATTTGATCTAAAATACTGAGAATACTCGCATACCTATCTAAATCCTAAAAGAAAGCAGCCTTGGCAAATTAAATTATATCTTAAAAACAAAAAACAAGAGCTCTTGGGGAGCACCAAAACCCGCCTGCCATCTACTAACAGACGGGCGGGGTAGTCCGCCAAGAACCTCGCGGGCTCCCTTTTTATACTTTTTAAGCCAGTGAGAAGTGCGTACACGTCATCTCACGCCACTTCTACCTACGCCACTTATACCATGGTTCACACATCTATCAGACATTGTTGCGCTTATTCTACTAAATGCGGAACATAGACTAGGTGAAAGGTTATATTCTTAGGCCAAGGGCTCGTCGTAAATTACATTGGGCAAGCAGAAAATATATAATGTAAGGAATAAGATATATAGAAATGTCTTGGTTGCAACATCCATCACCCCAGCTTGACGTGGCTGCGGTGGGAACTTCTGTATTCTCATGTTCAGACCCAGGATGTGGTGTGCTATTTGTTGACAGGATAGAGAGACAGAGAACTCTGCACTAGTGAACTTTGCACACGGGTAGGGTGGGGGCAATCCAGTTTGGAGCAGAAGTGCCTCGCAGAAGAGGAGCTGGATGAGATTTTGGGTCAGACGGGCTTAGAACCTGCTGTACAGAAAAATGGCAGAACTATGGTCAATTTAACATAAAGCCTACAAATTAAACAAAAGGACCTACATAGAGCCGGCAGGGCCTACATAGGGGTTCATGCTGGCTGAGTGATGAGGATGTCCCAGGGCATTTGGTATATAGTAAAACCGGAACCTCTGGTCAATTTAACATGACCTACAAATTAAGCTGGCAGGGCAAGGATACGGGTCTCATACCTCAGGTGTGGGTAGAACGGTCCTGTGGTACCCTATGATAAAAATAGACCCTCTCTCAGGAGGTCAGAGATCCAAGCCCTAAAATGCAAATGGCATTGATTACAAAAAACACCAACCTTCTTGCTATCACCACAGTAGCACTCGGTGCTGCCAGAGATGGAATGTGGTGTGATTGCCTGTACTTGTGTTGGAATACCTGGGTTTTGTGGAGTTTTCTCAGGGAACGGCAGTACAGTGCCACCAGGGGAAAATATAGGTGCCCTTAGCACCTACTTCTGTTTAGGTTTAACTGCTGTGTCCGGACTCGGATATGAGGAAGAAAGACTGGGTATTCTGGAATAGTAGTCCCTCTGAGTAACCGTTGCTATACCTTTAGATTAATGGGAATAGTGTTAGTACTGATAAACATATGTGTTCCCCGTCTGTGTATTCCCTCCCACTATTGGGCCGAACCCTAACTTATAAAGAGTGGGGATGTATGCTGATGAACCTTTGTGATTGATGGAAGTAGGACTGTAGTACCGGTAAGTTGTTGAGCACTCAGGAGTAATTTCTGTAGTTACTCAATCCATAGAAAATAACTTAAGTTAAGATATTGCTGGATAGATATGAATCAGCGGAGTGTAGTCCCTCACACAGCTTAAATAGATAAATGTTCCAAATACGTCTTTGTAGATGCGCTCCAAGCGCTGGTTATAAACAAATTCAAATGTTACTTTTAGCACACAACACACTGGTTCCGGTACCTCATAACCAATAAGTCTTGGAAATAGTTCTATGCACAACTCAATAAACTCCTGTCAGTGCGTGGAAACTGGATATTATATCCACAGACACATCCAGGCACCATGCTCAATGCACTGGTGCAAAGAAAGCAGGATACAAACTTGGCAAAGCGCTTCAGGTTCAATAGCACACAACATTTCACACAGTGCTCCGTGCATGTGTGCAAAACAAATCAAGGAAATACAAGAACGTGCTTCCATCGCATGCTGAACATTCAAGTGAGGTAATGATGATGTGCTTTGGGCGCAGAAGCTGACTATTGCAATGGACTCTTTATGAACTTCCGTAAACATTGCCTCGAGAAACTGTAGATTGTGCAAAACGCCACAGGGTGGCTTCTGCGAAATATCCCTAAACACAAATCAGTCTCCACGGCGCTTAAAAAGCTACCTTGGCTGCCAGTGGAAAGGCAGATAGAATTTAAGGCTCTTTGTATTGTGTTTAAGGCCACTCACGATGCGGGTCAGTATTTTTTTTTATGAACTTACAGCCTTATGTTCCTGCCCGCTAGCTCCGCTCAGCACACTCCCACAACCTGGTTGTTCCTGTCGCGTTCTAATCTAGGACCCCGATCAATACTATGACCTTATGCCCCTATACGGCTATAATCCATTCATACCCCTATAATGGCATAAACGTTCAAGAGCGATATTTCAGAAACTCGTCTCTGGCCTAACACGATCAGAGCCACATTTCAGAATCTCTTCCTTTGCAGCTCATTACAGCAGATGACACAGCAGAAGCCACTATCTTAGATTCCTAGATTACACTCCGAGTTCTTCAACAAGATAAAACTCAGCAACCTGGGAAAGCCCAGCTTGCTATGTTTTGATTAGTAATAGAACTCTAATGAAAACTGAGAGACGATCACTTCCTAGTGACATCTTTATTGACGTCTTATGTCCAAAAACTTTCGTGAAACAAGGCACCTTTCAGGTATAAATATTACCAACGTTGCCTTAAACAAGCGCTGCCTCGACGACATCGATGATAGCGATGGTGTGGTGAATACAGGAGCAGAACAGCTGTCCCTTGCAGAGCCCAGCAGATACAAGCTGCCCACGGACGCTGCCCCTCCTCCTCCTTGACGCGCTGAGAGAGACGCTGTCTTTTCTCCTGCCGAGAAAATCCAGCTCCCGCATTTCCAGCCTACTCTTGCGAGTGACTTGGATATCGAGTCTTGGAAGGAGATACAAGACCTCCAACATTCTATTTCAGAGGTATGGTGTTGACTAAACCCTTAGAGAGAATTCTTGAAGCAAACCTTGGCAAAACCAACTTAACTAAAACTGCTACTTACTTACTCCCTTCCAAGTATTAGGCTTAGGTCAGGTACACTGGGGTAGGCGTAGTTAGAAGCACCAGTTGAGTACGTTAGTCAAATGTATATATGAAGGTATATATTTTATTCATTTTAACCTTTGTATGGCTAAGAAACCATATCAATGCTTTTACAGTATTATTTCGCAATCCTCATTTTACTGTACGCACTTTTTATAATAACTAGTCTTGCAATTGTGGCAATTCATTTCTCTTGCATGAGAAGAAAGACTGTTCAATAAATAATACCTTTTTATTGAAAACACCCGTCTCTCTATTCTCTGCATCTTGGTGAAAGTAATCTGCATAACTGACTGAGTAAAATAACTGTCTGTTGTTTCACACGACTCTAGAGATTGACTCTTATTCTAAGGAGCAAAGTTGTCTTGTTTATGCGGTTGTTGGAAAACTGAATCCCTTCCTGTCTGTACCAGGGAAGCTGATCACTTCCAATTCAGTCAAGAAAGTTTCCAGTGACCTCTGAGCTAGTTGGTACAAACTCAATTAAGTTTAGCATAGTCAGTGGAGACCTGGAAGACCGCACTTCTACGTCTATACTACTGTTTATGTTATTCCAATGCGCAGGGCCTATAGGGAAAATAGAAACTACACTACATGGCGCCCAACGTTTGGTAAGGTGATAAAACGAACGCAAGACGTTAGAGTAACTCAGTCGTGCATTTTTCACACAGACCCCTTTCTACCGTAAATACTCCAATAGACGTCTGGAGTGGGTGAAAGGTTAAAATCCGCCTGAACTTAATAGGAAGAGATCCCTATGTAAAGCTCTGGTTTATTCAACGTTGAAGGATACAGTGTTCCAAAATATTGTGCATCTAATCTTTGTCTCCTTGGAGACCTGCTCTGCAAAATCTTCCTGACAATAAAATGTCAGACACTGAAAACGGAACCGTTGATGCCGCAGTAAATGCGACTCAGCAGGGTCCCGATGAAATTAATGAACCGGGTGCAATAATCATTCCGGTACATTTAAGAAAATCTATAACGTTAAAACTTATAGACAATGGACTGACCACACAAGGTGGCACAGTCGTCTTCGTGATAGAGGCACACGAATATCGGCAGACAGAGGTATTCTATTCTTGGATAAAATTTCCAGCGGCAAACACCGCAACACACATATTCCACTATTACAAAATAGGGGATCCACCGGAAGAGTACGCTCCTTTCGAGGAGATTGAAATCCCATTACAATACCAAGAGCAGCTGCTCTGGTTTAAAGGCGCCCTAAAACATAATGATCATATTACCAGGCTCGGTCCACTAGGTAGACCAGGAGCAACGTGGCCGGTTCTAGCCAGCTACACACCACATCCGGACATTGATAAAATGTCAAGTGAAGAACTCTTAGTTAAAATAAGAGAATTAACAAAGGCATATAGAGAGTTAGTTCAATTGGCAATGGAGGACAAAGCGATCCGCCAGAAGTTGAAGGAAACAGATATAACAGATCAACCAATTGAGCTTGCCAGAATTATAGAAAAATGTTATGAAGAACTAGGTAGAGACAGCTTGGGTGGAAAACCAGTAAAGCCCCAACTGCTCGAAAATCCTGAAAAATTATTTATTAAAAATAATTCAAACACTGGGTATCTATGTCATTATTTTTAAT
>NW_028242817.1:0-68074 GCF_964263255.1 Lissotriton vulgaris
ACTCGCCATACTTCACACCTTCTTTTTTTATCACAATGTTCAATTTCTTATATTCATCCACATATGTTTTCATTCACATATTACAACCCATTTTCAAACATTTTTAGATGGTTCCAATGCATTGCGGTGCCCCTTGCACCTTCATCAGGGAAAATCTAGAATATACAAATAAACATACTTAATACCAAATCCTCTATCCATCCCTGTGTGAGCTAACTTAAGTTGTTTACGCGTGTGTTAATGTTGTAAGTTGCTAGATGTACCTGCTCCCTAGGTGCCTTAATAAAAGTTTCTCCTACGCTAGAGGTTCAACACAAGACTCATGTTCAATTAAACCCAGTCTGCTATTCAAAGGTTTTGGCGCCTTAATCGTGTGGGTCGCGTAAGATCGTTTCCATTAAAACTTAGCCGCCTAACTGCTTGCTGGGTGTCTACTGCTAACGCGCTCAGTCTATGCGTGGGTCATCTTTTTATTAGATTTTCCCCCTTTTTATAGCATGTACAGGGCACATAGACAATAAAGCTTTATACATAATACATCTAACTTATGTAGCAGTAATTATTACAAAAAGAAAGAAAAAATATCTACATGTAATTGCATTCTTAAATTAGTTCCAACTGACAAAAATAGATAGTCATCATACTATGATATAACACAGAGGTACAGAAAAAAGAAACAGTCGATAGGGAAAACAAAAGAGAATAAAAAAAGGGAAATGTATAAGAAAAAAAAACACCAAGCCAATAAAATGTCTACTGACTAATATTCCCTTCTTTCCATCGTTTAATCGGACCCCAGATTTGTGTACCCACCATTTTTCCCTTCTTCCCCTTCCTAGCATATATAGCAGATTCTAACTTATATACTGATAGTAATTTGGCTAACCACTGATGGCAGGTCGGGGGGAGGGGATCTAGCCATGCCGAAGCTATGCATAATCTAAAAACTGCCATTGCCAAAAACATAAAACTTCCACTCCATAACTGTCCCTCCTCTTCGACTCCTAGTAATATTATTGATGAGGTTAATACAATTCCAATTCCTAATGCATTATTCAGAAAATTCTCTATATCTTTCTTTGTTGAGTCTAAATGCGGGCATGCAGCAAAGATGTGCTCTAGATCCGCTTCTATATTATCGCATCTAAAACATCTGGTACCTGATAGTGCTCCCCATTGGGCAAGTTTAGCTGGTGTATAGTACAGATGATACAGGACTTTATAATGTTGGGACTGTAATGTGGCTGAACACATCATCTTCTCTCCCATATCTAATGATAGGTAAAACTGATCTCGACCTATCTCTAAACCCGTTGCCCATTTATCCGCCCATTTCTTCAAATCATCTTTCTTCGAGTTTAACAGTTCTGAAAAAAACCTCTTAATCGTACAGTCCATACCTACTTGTATAACCTCCGTTATTGAGTTTTTTGCAAATCTCGCTGTGCCCCCTTTTTTTTATTAATAAAGCTTCTGACTTGAAGATATTTTAAAAAATGTCTTGTCTGTAAGCCATAACTTGCCTGTAACTCTGTAAATTGCATCATGCCTTGTGGGCTTAAAATATCACCCAGTTTCCGAATTCCTTGCCTCCCCCACTCATTAAAAACTGCATCGGAAAAAACCTCGCTAGGAAGATTAGGGTTACCCTCAATTCTTGTGTAAGTGTTATATTTCCCTATACTAAACCTCTTGGCGAAAGCTTTCCAGATGTTATATGCTGCTAGAATAGTTTTAAATCTTGTCCTTTTGAAATAGCTTGCATCTGTATATTTCAAAAGTAAATTTTCTGCCTCCAACCCCATAACTAATCCATAGATAGCTAACATACCGAATTCATCCTGCCCTTCTCCCTCTGCACCTCCCAGCAAGCCCACTATGTATTGTAATGCTGATGCCCAATAATATAACTTTATATCTGGTAACACCCATCCTCCCTTTTCTCGTTTAAATGCCATATACCTGAGCGCTCTTCTTGTTTTACCCTTGGCCCAGATAAAACGATTAATCATATGTAGGCAGTTCGGAATTCGGTTTAAACCGACTCTGCACGATAATACCCCACAGGATGAAAATCAGCTGACCTGGTTTAAACCGAGTGTCACTGATTTTCTGAGTTTTCAGAGTTGTTGCGCCTTTTGGCCACTTGATGGAGCCAAAGGATTAGAAACTATTGGCCTGCCTTTGGTGGCCTGGCGCGGAGGTGTCAGGAGAGCCGAGGTGTGAATGGCCCGAGGGCCAGAGCAACACCAGGCCCCCTGCCTGGTTCACATGGGGGAGGGGAGCTGTTGTTGTATGCCGTCTGTCCTACTGCGGCCGCACCCGAGTACCTCGCAGGTCTTTCACAAGACCTTTTACTTAACAAGGCAGGTGGTCTTAAGAATACTGGCACTCAACAACGTGTTTAGGTGGAGGGGCGAGATGGAAAGCAGCTGTGTTTGTGAGTGTGGTTGGCGTTGGGGTCCTGGTTCTGGGGGGAGGAAGTTTCAGAATAAGGAAATCACAGTTTGGAAGCCCTGATGACAGAGCTGGAGGTTCTGAGTGAAATTCACAACTGCTGTGCAAGCAGTGAGACAAGACAGGCAGGGCGTGTGCTAAAGCGCTTGGCCGCATGCCCCGGGTGTGCCCAGACGGAACCGGCGCGGGTTCAGTTTTGTGCGGAATTTCACACTCGGGGCTGCACCGTGATCTATGGACGGTGCATAGGAACCCTGAGCTAGTTCTCATCTTAGGCCAGTGGCAGGTCCATAGAGAGACTTTAAATTCAAGTCATTTCTCAACACGCATACTGTACGTGGCGTCCTTTACCCTGCCGTTCAGTGTAGGGTTGCTTCTCTCTACCCGAGGCTTTTATTTTTAATTCATTTACTATTTGCCTCCATCGTTCCATCAGGGATGTATGTTTTCACTCTCCTTGTGAGAATGTATGTAATTGTAATGTCGGCCCACCCCTTCCAGCGTCAAACTGCCGAAAGAGCCTTCTTTTTGGTTTTATTTTCTTAAGAATGAGAGTATCTTTTGTATCTCACACAGACCCGGGTTTCTTCAGCGTACATCTGTTTACATTGGAAAACGTCTATTAGGGCATTTGCTCAACTTTATTTGGTGTCAATATATCGATGGCTCTGTGCATGGGAGTGTGGACTGCAGAACTCGACTCCGTATTTCAGGTTAAGTTTAGAGAACTTGGCGCAGTACCCCATGTAGGGCGCACAAGAATGTCACAAAACAGCAGGAGATGCCTCAGAAGTGGTTGCGTGTGTGGTCTTCAGAACTGGGCACAGCACTCCTGTGAGTGACGTCTCTAAAACTCGACATAATACTTGGTATTAGGAAATTACACAACGCTGAGGTGTTGACTCTTTAGGTTCCTGCTTTCTGTGGTATCGACCTGGGCCTATGTGTGCATTTTCAGTAGTGGAACTGGGCACAATACCCCAAATGAGACCTTAATTAGTAAATTAAATGAAAATTAAATTTATAGAGCGCTCTACTTCCCTGGAGTGTCTAGGCACTACAGTGATGTTAGCTGAATTAAAATAGCATTTTTGTCTGGCTGCCTGGTGCCCCCCACGGCTCATGTTGGGTAGATCTGGACCTTAAAGCACTGTTGTCTGTGAGTATTTCCAGTTGGACCTCTCTGACCATGAGTCATTTATACAGCACACGTCGTGAATTCCAGGTGTTCTCTGTAGCACTACAGCAGCTGCCATAAATTATTCATGGAAATGCCTGCAAGGAGCAATTCCATCTCTTTTTTCTCTACTGTGAAAAATCTACAGAAGCTTTGTGAAAGTTTTTCATAGAACACCTTTAACAGTGTGAACTTGCACAGGCAGCAGCTCTAATGTGGAAAGTGAACAATGTATAGCTACTCCAGAAGATTTTTAAAAATCTGCGTGTGATGCTTCATATTTGTGCGACTTCTATAGAGTGTGCAATACACTCTAGGACTCGTTGCAGCCAAAGAAACTGGAATACAATGAATAATCGCTAGTAAAGGCATAGCTAGGCACAGCTTAAACAACTTCTTAGATTTCCATCACAGCTTCCTTATTGATGTCATCCAGTTTTGTGAATGTTGCCTTCCTGTTAAGGTAGTACTTGTGATGCACTATACATGTTTAGTAAATGTTACCTCATGGCTAGATGCCCTGTTGAACCAAATAGATGGCAAGATTTTAAGAAAACTGTCTGACCTGGATATCTCATGCCAGGGCTAGTCTGAATGTTGTGAATAGAACTGTTCTTACACAATGCAGAGACACCAAGATTTTGGTGCAGACTTAAAAGCAGTCATTGTAGACAGTCCTTCGATAATTGCCTGCACTCCGCAGCAAGTCAAAGGTATCCTTTGTGACCTACTGCTGCTGAGAGCATACAGGGAGTATTTCATATAATGTGTGCCTCCATTCTGTGCCCACAGCGTAGATTGTAAATGCACTAAATTAAATAGTGTATAGAATTGAGGATTTGTTTGAGAATCAGCATAGTGCGCAGTAGCCCAGAGGTCAAAATCTAACATAGAAAATTCTTATTCACCCCATTGAATGGTTTTTGTAGAGGCACTTAAGAAACTGCCTGCGGCAGTGGAGGGGGGGGGGGGGGGGAAGTCCTGCCTTCGTTCCCCAACACCGTGATTGGCAAAGGGGTGCCTCCTTTGAAACTGACTGACCAGGAGTCCTGCAGCGCCAATCCCCCCTGCGCCGATGCTTGCCCTCCCCAAAGTTATCCCCCCGCCGCCCTCAGTTCCCAGACCTGGGAAGATACACCTTCCCCACCAGCACGGCTCCACGCCCTACTCTCCTCTCCCGGTCCTTTGCCCCCCCACTTCCTCCGTGAAGCTTCCGTCGCCCCCTCCGTAGCCGCCCCCATGTCTAATCCCTTTATCGTCTGCAGGTCTTGTCTTCTTTCTGCCGTGTGGGCACTTCGGAGCACCGATATGCCTCCCGCAAGGTCACAGAGGTGCAGGCTCACTCTCCCCTTGGAGCACTGAGTTGGGCACAAATAAATTCACATCAGCAGCGCCAATGCACGCCCTCCCCAGAGTTATCCTCCCGCCGCCCTCAGTGCCCAGACCTGGGAATCCCTTCGCCCTGCCCTCGAGAGAGGCTGCTGGGGACACTGCCTCCCTGCTGGACGTGGCCTGGCAGACCTGAACCAGCACAGCGCCGGCCCGGCGGGGGGAGTGGAGCCAGGCGGACAGATGCAACCTCCCCGTGACCGGCGCAGGGCACCCAGAAGGACTCAACACCAAGAATAGAAAGGACCGGAGGGACCTGGAGATGCCCCAGAAGAAGCACAAGTGCCCCAACCCAGGCTGTGGCAAAGTGTACGGCAAGTCCTCACACCTGAAGGCTCATTTGAGGACGCACACAGGTCAGTCCGGGCACAGCCCCCTGGATGTGCTTGCTTCCCTGCCCCCTCACTGTGCTTGCTTCCCTGCCCCCTGGCTGTGCCTGCTTCCCTGCCCCCTGGCTGTGCTTGCTTCCCTGCCCCCTGGCTGTGCTTGCTTCCCTGCCCCCTGGCTGTGCTTGCTTCTCTGCCCCCCTCGCTGTGCTTGCCTCCCTGCTCCCTCGCTGTGCTTGCTTCCCTGCCCCCTCGCTGTGCTTACTCTCCTGTGTGTGTATGTGGCTCTGGCTCTGTGTGTATGTGGCTCTGGGTGTGTGTGTGTGGCTCTGGATGTGTGTGTGTGGCTCTGGGTGTGTGTTTGCGGCTCTGGGTGTGGGTGTGTGGCTCTGGGCGGGTGTGTGTGGCTCTGGGTGGGTGTGTGTGGCTCTGAGTGTGTGTGTGTGTGTGGCTCTGGGTGGGTGTGTATGCCTCTGAATTGGTGGTTAAGCACCTTCTGTAGGGCCTCTGTGAGGGATTCCTTGACTATGTGTAGCATAGATGGTTGCACTAAATGTCTTTGAGAAACAAGCAATAATAAAAGCAAAGCGTTCCATAAACACCGGTAAAACACTGTTTCAGTTGTTTTTACGGCGCGAAAACGAGTAACCACTGAAAAGCACTGTTTTTTTGAGGTATTAAAATCACTGGAAAACACTGAAAAAACACCACCAGAATTTACCAAAAATAGAAACTGAAAACAGGAAAGCCTAATCATATGTTCACAGATTTTGAACCACTTATTTTCAAAGAGTAGCGGAATGGCTCTAAATATGTACAAAAAGTTTGGGAGAACCATCATTTTTACAATATTGGTTCGTCCCACAATTGAGAGGTGTAGATTGTCCAGTCTGTCTAGTTCTTTTTTTACTTTAGTGATTATTGGGGCAATGTTCTTTTCCACTAAAGTATCAAGATCAGCAGTGGTATTCACTCCTAAATACACCCCTGCTTGAACCACTCTGGTATCATTACAGTAGGCATAAGGATTTTTAATTATTTGTGTCTTAGACGTATTTAGTACGATAAAGTGAGTGGGGCGTCACTACACCCCAAAATCCAGACGCACAGCGGTGATAATTGAAAGTTGCACATTTTTTGCTTGCTTATCTTCAATTACTTTCGCTAATAAATCCATTTTACTCCATATTTTGAGTTGTAGCAGTTTTTTAATTCAAATGTAACGTCCACACATGATTAGCCAATGTTTTAAAGACACTTCTCATACCACGGATATGCCACAACAGGCCTTTTTCCGGGCACGCGTCGAACATATAATATCCTCAATATACAATGTTGATGTCACCCAATGCATTTCAAACTTTTCAAAGTCCTTCCTCAGGGGTTCACTGTAAAATTAAAAAACATTGCTATCAACATTTTGTGTAAGTGACAACTAATGAATACAATTCATTACCCAATAACATGACTGTGCTGCTTTTAAACTCTCCCCGTGATTATAAACGTTTTAAGCACTGCCCTTCAGGAAACGGAGCAAAAATGCCACCGTGATTAAATTAAAGAGAATCCTCTAAATACACTCCCTTGTTATGATGTTTAACCCTCCATAACCTTGCGAACGGGGCCCAATGTGCCACCCCAGTGATCTACATTTTTTCGCTTTTCACCCAAAGATTACTACCCCTCCATACCTGTAGCGTTAAGCTTCATTTGTACACACGATGGCGGCGTTTAACTGCACGCCGTCTTCTTCCACTAATTTAACTACTTAGCTGATGCCCCACCTTCTCTCCCTCATGTGTCACAACCTATCAATGGCCTCCACGCTATCATCCTACAACCCCCAGAATACCTCTGTACACAAACCAGGTGAGTGCACCCGACTGATTCTTTACTTTACCCCGCCCACCCAGTTGATGTTATCATGTGCGCTGAAAAAGTTAACTTATTCATACAGTTTATACATTTTATATTAGACAAGTAAACTAATCCAAAAGATAAACAAATAACCACATCCAAAGCAGAAGTTTGTAATGTTCATGTTCATGTTTTGTGGACACGAAAACAAAATGTTCCCGAGCAAGTTTCTCCGGCATTAAAGATATGCTTTTCACATGTGTTTATCAGAACAAAGTCTAGTTGGTCGGTGATTTGACTGGTTCCTTCTTTTCGTGGGTGCTACGTGCGAATGGGCAGTAGTTTAGAAAATCCTAGCATGAGGTTGCCGTGCACACCCTTTTTTTTGCTGTTTAAACGGTTGTAGTCTTTGTTTAACATTTTTAAACCTTTTTGCGTGCTCCCTGGATAACGTGGTCCACCCTTATCCACGTGAAAGTTGACAATACGATAAAGTGAGTGGGGCGTCACTACACCCCAAACCCAGACGCACAGCGGTGATAATTGAAAGTTGCACATTTTTTGCTTGCTTATCTTCAATTACTTTCGCTAATAAATCCATTTTACTCCATATTTTGAGTTGTATCAGTTTTTTAATTCCAATGTAACGTCCACACATGATTAGCCAATGTTTTAAAGACACTTCTCATACCACGGATATGCCACAACAGGCCTTTTTCCGGGCACGCGTCGAACATATAATATCCTCAATATACAATGTTGATGTCACCCAATGCATTTCAAACTTTTCAAAGTCCATCCTCAGGGGTTCACTGTAAAATTAAAAAACATTGCTATCAACATTTTGTGTAAGTGACAACTAATGAATACAATTCATTACCCAATAACATGACTGTGCTGCTTTTAAACTCTCCCCGTGATTATAAACGTTTTAAGCACTGCCCTCAGGAAACGGAGCAAAAATGCCACCGTGATTAGATTAAAGAGAATCCTCTAAATACACTCCCTTGTTATGATGTTTAACCCTCCATAACCTTGCGAACGGGGCCCTATGTGCCACCCCAGTGATCTACATTTTTTCGCTTTTCACCCAAAGATTACTACCCCTCCATACCTGTAGCGTTAAGCTTCATTTGTACACACGATGGCGGCGTTTAACTGCACGCCGTCTTCTTCCACTAATTTAACTACTTAGCTGATGCCCCACCTTCTCTCCCTCATGTGTCACAACCTATCAATGGCCTCCACGCTATCATCCTACAACCCCCAGAATACCTCTGTACACAAACCCGGTGAGTGCACCCGACTGATTCTTTACTTTCCCCCGCCCACCCAGTTGATGTTATCATGTGCGCTGAAAACGTTAACTTATTCATACAGTTTATACATTTTATATTAGACAAGTAAACTAATCCAAAAGATAAACAAATAACCACATCCAAAGCAGAAGTTTGTAATGTTCATGTTCATGGTTTGTGGACACGAAAACAAAATGTTCCCGAGCAAGTTTCTCCGGCATTAAAGATATGCTTTTCACATGTGTTTATCAGAACAAAGTCTAGTTGGTCGGTGATTTGACTGGTTCCTTCTTTTCGTGGGTGCTACGTGCGAATGGGCAGTAGTTTAGAAAATCATAGAATGAGGTTGCCGTGCACACCCTTTTTTTGCAGTTTTTTAATTCCAATGTAACGTCCACACATGAGTAGCCAAAAAACTGATACAACTCAAAATATGGAGTAAAATGGATTTATTAGCGAAAGTAATTGAAGATAAGCAAGCAAAAAATGTGCAACTTTCAATTATCACCGCTGTGCGTCTGGATTTGGGGTGTAGTGACGCCCCACTCACTTTATCGTATTGTCAACTTTCACGTGGCTAAGGGTGGACCACGTTATCCAGGGAGCACGCAAAAAGGTTTAAAAATGTTAAACAAAGACTACAACCATTTAAACAGCAAAAAAAAGGGTGTGCACGGCAACCTCATGCTATGATTTTCTAAACTACTGCCCATATGGCTGAGATACCCGCCACCCCCTCTCAACACAATCCCCAAAGGAGGGAAACCGGAAACAGTTCTTGAAGTTTTTGGAAGAGGGAGGGAGTGACCCTCCCCGGCCGTATTTATTAAAACAAAAAATTATAACATTAAACAGTTTCATATTAATGTACAATTTCATTACCACATTGCGATGTTTGGCTAACCTTAACAGATTCTCTAATACAGAGGTTCTCCTAGCCGAACTAACAACCTACAAAACATTTTCTTGAAATATTGAAATTGTACATCCTAACGTTTAAGGGCCAACGGCAAGGTCGTAACCGGTGTCAAGATCCCTAACCAGAAATACCCCCCCCCCACTTGGGAGGGGCGACAGTACTGAGGCGTACCTCAAGTGCAACTACCAATTTCCCTTGACTTGACGGGGGCCCCAATAAACTCGACGCCACTTAAAGGTCGTTCGAGGACTCGTGTGAGTATCTAGAAGGTAGCGTAGACCTCCCCCCAAACCCCACACAACTTACCACATCTGCCGTCGCAGACGTCACTGGCCCCGGGAAATTCCCCAGGAGGGGGCTGTAACCCCTCCTACACAGGAAGGGGCCTTGACCGCCTTTCCTTTCCTTCCGGCGGCCTCTCCTTAGACAGGACCGCCTCCCCGTTGAGGGGCCAAAGGCCACCTCTCCCGAGTGCTCCCATCCGTGTTGGGTGACGCCCACTCATAGGGATCTTCCAATTACTGCTCACCGATCATGACCTTACCGCCCGACCAAAATAAATACGACAATGCTAACTAAACCAACAATACATTGGCCACTATGACCAAAATAAGCATGCTTATAAATGGACACTAAAAACCGAATATCTTTAATCACAAACATACATAAAATCGACCAACTTTATTACACACTCAATATCAACACGATAATACCACAACCTGTAAATGAAATAGAATTATCGATCCATTTTATTACAAACAACTGGCTGTCTTCAGGGGCTGGTGGGTGGGTCAAAATTGGCTCTTCGTTCCGTCTCGAGCTCACGTGCAGCGAGGAGGTGCAGCTTCAGAGCACAGGAACAAGAGGATGTCTTCTGGTCTTGCGTCCCTTTTTATCCGTCTTCAGGGCGGGCGTAAACCCGCCCCTGCCTGCCCCGAGGGCGTGGCCAGCCGCGTCAGTGTCTAGGCCAGCCCACTCTAGGGCGGGAAAAGGCGCGCCCCGGCTACGCCGCTTCGGGCATACCAGCCGAGACGCGCCTCCCGCCCAAAATGGCTTCCTGGGGGGATCGAGGTACTCTGCCATACGTTCGGGGGGACCGAGTGGTCGCCCCTTTCCATATGGCTGAGATACCCGCCACCCCCTCTCAACACAATCCCCAAAGGAGGGAAACCGGAAACAGTTCTTGAAGTTTTTGGAAGAGGGAGGGAGTGACCCTCCCCGGCCGTATTTATTAAAACAAAAAATTATAACATTAAACAGTTTCATATTAATGTACAATTTCATTACCACATTGCGATGTTTGGCTAACCTTAACAGATTCTCTAATACAGAGGTTCTCCTAGCCGAACTAACAACCTACAAAACATTTTCTTGAAATATTGAAATTGTACATCCTAACGTTTAAGGGCCAACGGCAAGGTCGTAACCGGTGTCAAGATCCCTAACCAGAAATACCCCTCCCCACTTGGGAGGGGCGACAGCACTGAGGCGTACCTCAAGTGCAACTACCAATTTCCCTTGACTTGACGGGGGACCCAATAAACTCGACGCCACTTAAAGGTCGTTCGAGGACTCGTGTGAGTATCTAGAAGGTAGCGTAGACCTCCCCCAAACCCCACACAACTTACCACATCTGCCGTCGCAGACGTCACTGGCCCCGGGAAATTCCCCAGGAGGGGGCTGTAACCCCTCCTACACAGGAAGGGGCCTTGACCGCCTTTCCTTTCCTTCCGGCGGCCTCTCCTTAGACAGGACCGCCTCCCCGTTGAGGGGCCAAAGGCCACCTCTCCCGAGCGCTCCCATCCGTGTTGGGTGACGCCCACTCATAGGGATCTTCCAATTACTGCTCACCGAACATGACCTTACCGCCACAGGCCGGATAGTTGACCGGCTATCCGGACCCCCCAAAAAGCTCCTACCTAAAGGTCATGCTTTAACGTTTTTAACCATGCTAAGAAGTCTCCTATGAGTAACTCATTCCCCACCCGAGACAAATGCACACCATCCCCCGAATACATACTGTCATCATTAATACAGCCATGCGAAATAGAATGCAATGTCCCGGAACGGAACAACCTACTCACTTTGTTATTAAGCTTTCTAACAGAATGATTCAAAGCAGGAATAGAAATAGCCCCCCGCCACACCTTTCGTGGGATCATATGGGACCACGCAATTGTGCACCCCGGAACTCTCCTCGCCAACCAACTTACAGTGGAAAGCATTGCCTCCAGGAGAAGTCGTCTACCGGTGGTGACCAAATCATTGTCCCCTAAATGCACTATGACTATAGACGGCGGTGACCTCGTCCGCCCTAACAAATCCTCAAAATATGCTTGAAACTGGTCAATACAGAGACCGCCTCTTCCGTAGAAAGACACCCTGTACCCGTATTCCCCAGCTACGTGAATCATGTCACCTGCTTTGAATACGTCCGCGGCACACCTCACGTATGAGTGGCCCATGACCCACACCTCCTTTTTCACAGCCGGTGATGTCTGACCGCTGGCCCGGTGTTGGGTCGACTGCATAGTTCGCCCCGCCTCGTAGGCTTGCGCAACTGAAAATCAAACAAAAACAAGAGGCGTGAGTACGTCATTACAGCTTTACAACATGTGCAACCGCACATACCTCTTATAACAATTGGAGGACCAACGCCCCACTTGTTTCACTTGTTCAACATTAAGACCCCTGGCTGTAGCTTCCGTAGCAGCCCCTATCCGAAAGGAATGGGTCCCAAACTCGCCCGGGTTCAAGCCCGCAGCGGCAATTGACATCGCAAGCACCCGCTGAAACTGAAATTTCGTCAGTGGGGTGGCGTCCGCGTGTCTCAACAAGGTCCCCCCCATAATGCCACCCTTCGTGCTAGGTAATCTTCTAAACACTTTACCGGACACATGGAGGACCCGGGAATCCTGCGTATGATTATGCAGTCACCCATCCCGTCTTGATCGGTCTTGGACCTGACAAAGGAGACCGTCATTGCCTCTCCTCTGATCTGAACGTGTTCTTGGCACAAACCCCTTGCCACATCCTGTTTGTTCCTTGCCACCAGTTCGCTTACTCGCATCGCCCCGTGAAATGCTAGCGTAAAAGCGGCTCGGAACAACACCGCCTCAAACTGAGATGAACATGTGGCAGGGAGTGTAGCCAACAACTGGGCCAACCTATCCAAACCTATCGGGCGCCTCTCATCTACTCTGCGACCCTCAAGGCGTTGCCACCCACGCAGCGCTTTCTGTACAACGAAAGACGCTGTCGGGTCCTGGATACTATGAGCCCTGGCAACAAAGGAAATAGCAGCACGATGCCTCTGGGCCGTAGCCACAGATTTCCCAGCCCTACGTAAGGACATCAGAAAATTCACTACCCATTCCTCGTGGCCCCAAAGCCTCTCTCTATCAGTCCCCAAAAAGGCTAAATAGGACCTAAACGCCCCTTCATATGCTTTCCTCGTCCGTGGTGCTAGACTCTCTCCCACGAGGTGACGAAGTTCGGGGCACCGAGAGACCAGAGAGCTTCGGGGAAGGGTGCCGGCTCTGGGTCCGCTGAGGGAAGGAAACCCGAGAAAGCCTGCATATGAAAACGAGACAGTGCATCAGCCGCCTGATTCATTACCCCTGGGACATGTTTTGCTCTGAACAGCACATTCAGTTGCATACACAGTAAAACAATTTCTTTGAGCAGTCTTAAAATCAGTTTACATCGTGCTGCCTGACTATTGATGCACTCGACCACGGTCATATTGTCAGACCAAAATATCACAGAGTGATCTTTGAACCCTTCTGGCCAGGTTCTCAGGGCCACCAAAATGGGAAAAAGTTCCAGGAAAGCAATATTACTTGTCAGACCATTGTCATGCCACCATGTCGGCCACCTTTGTGCCGACCATTTTGTGCCGAAGATGGCACCAAAACCTATGCTACCTGCTGAATCTGTCCATAGCCCCAGCTCTTCAGACGATACGGCTGGTTTGTTCCAGATGACTCGACCATTAAAGTCCGCCAGAAATGCTAACCAAATACGCACGTCCTGGCGGACCTCAGCCGATAGTCTCGTGCGATGATGGCCCTCCTTTAGGCCGACCATAGCTTGGGCAATTGAACGAGAAAAGGGGCGGGCCATCGGTATAACTCTCAGGGCAAAATTCAACTGTCCCACCAACTGCTGTAATTGATGCAGCGTAACTTTAGATCCATTTAGACACACTTGCAGGGCTGCCCTGAACTTCCACACTTTGTCAGTTGGCAAACGAAAACAACCTTCTCTGGAGTCTAACTCGATCCCCAGAAACTCGAGGCAAGTCGCAGGACCCACCGTCTTACCTGGTGCCAATGGCACACCAAACTGCTTCATTAATACACAAAATTCGGCCAATGCCCGGCCACATTCGAGATCCCCGGCTGCCCCAAGGAACAGAAAATCATCAAGGTAATGCATTACATGTTGGAAACCCGTCTTCTTTGTGAAGACCCATTGTAGAAAACTACTGAATTTCTCGAAATAGGCACAAGATATAGAGCACCCCATCGGCATACACTTATCCATGTAATAATAACCCTGAAACATAAAACCTAGGAGACGCTGCTCGTCCGGGTGTACCGGGAGCAACCGGAACGCTGACTCGATATCTGACTTCGCCATCAGCGCCCCGGGCCCCAGGCGATTCAAAATGGCTATGGCCTCATCGAAGGATGCGTACCGCACCGAACACACTTCTGGGTCTATTGCATCGTTTACAGAAAGACCACGTGGAGCTGACAAATTATGAATCAGTCGAAACTCACCCGGGTCCTTCTTGGGGACCACCCCTAAAGGAGAACAAACAAAATTCTGTACCGGGGGTACACTAAATGGGCCGGCAACCCGACCTCGAGTAACCTCTTTCCGGATCTTTTCCTGAACCACGGTCGTATGTTGCAGGACGGAAAGTTGATTTTTACACTTCTCCACGCCCTGAAAGTCCCCTACCGGGATGCGGAAACCATACGAAAATCCGTTCCGCAGCACCCCAGCAGAAGTACGATCCGGGTATTCACTGAGCCAGGGAATCATCGCCAAGGTATCAATCGGGGTAGGTAAAGGCGCCCCTCGGACTACGTTAGACCTGTTTGGCGCCTCCTCTCCCCCCGTTATCACCCGTTTTGGCTCTGCACGTGGACTCAGGATGGGACGACCCGCACCCACTACATTCATGTTTAAATTTACACGATCCCTGGGGCCTGGTACATTTACCTTTGTTGAAATTGAAGCAGAACCCCCTTTTTCCTGTATTGCCGGCAGGTCTCGAGTAATCGTCGGTACTCGTACCTGACCGAAAGGGCGTCCCCCCATAATGGCGGGAGGATTCGCCAACATTACTTCCTACCAATGGCATTTTCAACATACCTGTCTCCTTCATTTTATCCCATGTCAAAGAATCATAACAATCCCAGGTTAAGCTTTTATTATGCTCTCTTGCCTTTCTAAAAAGATTATCGTAGCAGAACCAATGGTTACCCTGGTGTGATGTCGAGTACCCCATGATTCTTGACTGATAGGTCGGCAACTCGGAAAGCAACTCGGGCCTATGTTCCCCCAAGATTGACGTAAAAATTCCCCATGCATTGCCCCAATTGCCGATAGTCTCATTTACTTTAAAGGCGGCCATTTTTGCGCGCCAAACACTCGGATGCATAAGATCTTTCTGACCCTTAACATGCTCCACCTCATAATGATCAACAAGCAACGAGAAGATGTTCACGTATTCCCCCGCCCAAATCTTCTCCTTAATTGCCAAAGGCACATGTTGACCCAACCTTTCTCTACGAGAGGGTGCTGACTCATCCCTCGCAATCGGCAATGGCCGCTTACCTGCACCGGACGCTGCATCTGCGGTCGCAATCGTCCCTTGCGGCTTGTCAACTACTGCAGCCGGCGCGGACGCCTTGGCTGCATCCCGTTTCTCGCGCAATTGCTTCATCAGCGCCTGGGCCTCGGCAGCCGTGGCGCCCTCACTACTGTCGCCCAACCACGCTGCAAGTTGTGCTGCCAGCTCGGGCGGCATATCCTCTTTGGACACCGGGGTGACCACCACAGGAATCGGATTCCCCTCCACTGGTACTGGGGTTGGCGCTTCGAGCGGGGTACAGGGAACCGGGGCGTCTCCCCCAGCTGGTCCCCTCCTTGGCCTCTTGGCTCTTCCTCCCGGAGCTGCTCCAGCCGACGGACGCTCCGGCCCCCCTTCCCCGTCTCTCTCCGCTACCCGCTTCTTCAGCTCAGTCATCTCCTTCATGAGGACCCGAACCATCTGTTCGGTCGCCATTCTCTTCCCGCCTTTCTTGGGCATTTCTCCGACAGAATATCTGTAAGACAAAAGGAAAGATTACAACGCTCAAAATTGGCTCTTCGTTCCGTCTCGAGCTCACATGCAGCGAGGAGGTGCAGCTTCAGAGCACAGGAACAAGAGGATGTCTTCTGGTCTTGCGTCCCTTTTTATCCGTCTTCAGGGCGGGCGTAAACCCGCCCCTGCCTGCCCCGAGGGCGTGGCCAGCCGCGTCAGTGTCTAGGCCAGCCCACTCTAGGGCGGGAAAGGGCGCGCCCCGGCTACGCCGCTTCGGGCATACCAGCCGAGACGCGCCTCCCGCCCAAAATGGCTTCCCGGGGGGGTCGAGGTACTCTGCCATACGTTCGGGGGGACCGAGTGGTCGCCCCTTTCCATTCGCACATAGCACCCACGAAAAGAAGGAACCAGTCAAATCACCGACCAACTAGACTTTGTTCTGATAAACACATGTGAAAAGCATATCTTTAATGCCGGAGAAACTTGCTCGGGAACATTTTGTTTTCGTGTCCACAAAACATGAACATGAACATTACAAACTTCTGCTTTGGATGTGGTTATTTGTTTATCTTTTGGATTAGTTTACTTGTCTAATATAAAATGTATAAACTGTATGAATAAGTTAACGTTTTCAGCGCACATGATAACATCAACTGGGTGGGTGGGGGAAAGTAAAGAATCAGTCGGGTGCACTCACCGGGTTTGTGTACAGAGGTATTCTGGGGGTTGTAGGATGATAGCGTGGAGGCCATTGATAGGTTGTGACACATGAGGGAGAGAAGGTGGGGCATCAGCTAAGTAGTTAAATTAGTGAAAGAAGACGGCGTGCAGTTAAACGCCGCCGTCGTATGTACAAATGAAGGTTAACGCTACAGGTATGGAGGGGTAGTAATCTTTGGGTGAAAAGCGAAAAAATGTAGATCACTGGGGTGGCACATTGGACCCCGTTCACAAGGTTATGGAGGGTTAATCATCATAACAAGGGAGTGTATTTAGAGGATTCTCTTTAATCTAATCACGGTGGCATTTCTGCTCCGTTTCCTGAGGGTAGTGCTTAAAACGTTTATAATCACGGGGAGAGTTAAAAAGCAGCACAGTCATGTTATTGGGTAATGAATTGTATTCATTAGTTGTCACTTACACAAAATGTTGATAGCAATGTTTTTTAATTTTACAGTGAACCCCTGAGGAAGGACTTTGAAAAGTTTGAAATGCATTGGGTGACATCAACATTGTATATTGAGGATATTATATGTTCGACGCGTGCCCGGAAAAAGGCCTGTTGTGGCATATCCGTGGTATGAGAAGTGTCTTTAAAACATTGGCTAATCATGTGTGGACGTTACATTGGAAATAAAAAACTGATACAACTCAAAATATGGAGTAAAATGGATTTATTAGCGAAAGTAATTGAAGATAAGCAAGCAAAAAATGTGCAACTTTCAATTATCACCGCTGTGCATCTGGATTTGGGGTGTAGTGACGCCCCACTCACTTTATCGTATTGTCAACTTTCACGTGGCTAAGGGTGGACCACGTTATCCAGGGAGCACGCAAAAAGGTTTAAAAATGTTAAACAAAGACTACAACTGTTTAAACAGCAAAAAAAAGGGTGTGCATGGCAACCTCATGCTATGATTTTCTAAACTACTGCCCATTCGCACGTAGCACCCACGAAAAGAAGGAACCAGTCAAATCACCGACCAACTAGACTTTGTTCTGATAAACACATGTGAAAAGCATATCTTTAATGCTGGAGAAACTTGCTCGGGAACATTTTGTTTTCGTGTCCACAAAACATGAACATGAACATTACAAACTTCTGCTTTGGATGTGGTTATTTGTTTATCTTTTGGATTAGTTTACTTGTCTAATATAAAATGTATAAACTGTATGAATAAGTTACCGTTTTCAGCGCACATGATAACATCAACTGGGTGGGCGGGGGAAAGTAAAGAATCAGTCGGTGCACTCACCGGGTTTGTGTACAGAGGTATTCTGAGGGTTGTAGGATGATAGCGTGGAGGCCATTGATAGGTTGTGACACATGAGGGAGAGAAGGTGGGGCATCAGCTAAGTAGTTAAATTAGTGGAAGAAGACGGCGTGCAGTTAAACGCCGCCATCGTGTGTACAAATGAAGCTTAACGCTACAGGTATGGAGGGGTAGTAATCTTAGGGTGAAAAGCGAAAAAATGTAGATCACTGGGGTGGCACATTGGGCCCCGTTCGCAAGGTTATGGAGGGTTAAACATCATAACAAGGGAGTGTATTTAGAGGATTCTCTTTAATCTAATCACGGTGGCATTTTTGCTCCGTTTCCTGAGGGCAGTGCTTAAAACGTTTATAATCACGGGGAGAGTTTAAAAGCAGCACAGTCATGTTATTGGGTAATGAATTGTATTCATTAGTTGTCACTTACACAAAATGTTGATAGCAATGTTTTTAAATTTTACAGTGAACCCCTGAGGAAGGACTTTGAAAAGTTTGAAATGCATTGGGTGACATCAACATTGTATATTGAGGATATTATATGTTCGACGCGTGACCGGAAAAAGGCCTGTTGTGGCATATCCGTGGTATGAGAAGTGTCTTTAAAACATTGGCTAATCATGTGTGGACGTTACATTGGAATTAAAAAACTGATACAACTCAAAATATGGAGTAAAATGGATTTATTAGTGAAAGTAATTGAAGATAAGCAAGCAAAAAATGTGCAACTTTCAATTATCACCGCTGTGCGTCTGGATTTGGGGTGTAGTGATGCCCCACTCACTTTATCGTATTGTCAACTTTCACGTGGCTAAGGGTGGACCACGTTATCCAGGGAGCACGCAAAAAGGTTTAAAAATGTTAAATAAAGACTACAACCGTTTAAACAGCAAAAAAAAGGGTGTGCACGGCAACCTCATGCCATGATTAGACGTATTTAGAGCATATCCAGAAATACGTCCAAATCTCTGAGCCTCAATCTCTATCTGCTCAATAGCCTCCGTGGGATTTGGTGTAATTACTGCCACATCATCGGCATAGGCAAGATTCTTGCATTGCCCCAAATGGGTGGATAAGGGCATAATTCTGTCACACATCTCTATCCTGCGAATTAATGGATCCATATACATTGCAAATAGTAGCGGAGAGCACGGGCAACCCTGCCGCGTGCCCCGCTTAATCCTAAATTGTTGGGTAGAGCCTGCATTTACTTTTATAGAGGCAGCTGGGTCAATATATAAAACCTGAAGTGCTTTAATATATCCCTCTTTAATCCCTACTCTCCTTAAAACATGCCACAAATAGCCCCAGGAGACCCGATCAAAAGCCTTTTCGGCATCTAGTAACATGACTGACATCGGGTCTCCTATGACTTCGGTGGCGTCAAACAAAGTAATAACCTTACGTATGTGGTGAGTTGTGCCCCTACCCGGGATGAACCCATGTTGGTTATTGCTTACTAGATTTCCTATTAATGTAGCCAATCTTGTTGCCAGTACCTTGAAGTAGATTTTAGTGTCGGAGTTCATTAAAGTGATCGGCCTATAGGAGCCGGGCTCATTGGCAGGTTTCCCCTTTTTTAAGATTAATACAATATCAGCCCCCCCCCCCAAGACCCTGGGATGGATTCCCCTGTTTGGGCGGTCTATATTGTTTTAACTAAGTCAGCTCCTAATATGTCCCAG
This sequence comes from Lissotriton vulgaris, assembly GCF_964263255.1. Classification (NCBI taxonomy): domain Eukaryota; kingdom Metazoa; phylum Chordata; class Amphibia; order Caudata; family Salamandridae; genus Lissotriton; species Lissotriton vulgaris. The sequence continues at coordinate 19,421 of NW_028242817.1, forward strand.
AATATTTTATAAAATTCCATAGGGAGCTGATCGGGCCGGCAGCTTTCCCTGAAGGGAGGTTTGATATAGCTATTTTAATCTCAGGTGAGTCTATAAATTCTTCTAATCCCTCTGCCTCCGCCTCTGTAAGATTTTCTTTTGGGATTTCCTGCAAATACTCGGTTATTTCCCTAGAGTCAGTAGACTGTTGATCATCATATAACACCTCATAGAATTTCCTAAAAACATCTCGAATTTCCTCCGAGTCTGTGTGTAATCCACCAGTTGTATCCCTGATCTCTCTTATCATTCCTGACGCCGCTATTTGTCTAGTACGTATGGTTAAGGTACGTCCTACTTTTTTACTAAATTCGTGACATCTCTCCCTTTTAATCGTGAAGTACTTCGCTGCTTTATTTGCAATTTCTTCTTCTGCGTTGCTTTTTGCTTTCATCACCTTAACGAGTGCTTGTTCCACTGCTACACCTATTAATACAGCTTGATGTAGCTCCTCTTCCACATCTAGGACTGCTCTGTCTAGTTCCACTTTCCTAAGTCGCTCCTGTTTGCGTTTAAATGTACTAAAACTAAGGGTCTCTCCACGAACACCTGCCTTAAAGGCATCCCACACCATTCCTACAGGTGCACTTCCTCTATTATTTTCAAAAAAATCTATCATCCACTTTGACATGTGCTGTATATAATTATCATCCTGAAGTAGACCCCTTTCAAAAGTCCACACCCTTTCGATTCTAGTTCCTACTGTTGTGTTTAATGTTAAAATGAGGGGGTTATGATCACTAAGGATTCGTGGAAGTCTATCTATCTTTAGATTGGAAAGCAATACATTTGACACGAAGAAATAATCCAACCTTACACAAATTCGGTGCGGAGCTGAATAATATGTAAATCCTTTTTTATCTGGCCTAATTTTCCCCCACACATCTGTCAAACCATTTTTCGCTAATAGGTTGTATAATGCCTGATATACTCTTTTTTTCCTACCATGATATCTCCCAAAAGAGCCTAACCCTAGACCATCAGCTCCGTTAATGTTGAAATCCCCGGCCAGTATAATGCGCGGGGCCCAAACAACAAGTTCCGTGTCCAAAAACTGTAGAGTTTCTGGATCATCTTCTGTTGAGCCATATGCAACTCCCAGAGTTGTCCATTTCCCATCTATCATACATTCAGCCATTTCCCACCTCCCCCATTGATCTTCCAATTTCTTTCTAACCAATACATTCTTAATCCTTGACAATATAGCTACTCCACTAGTTTTAGTGCCTTGCCTGGAATATGCTATTACATGAAGCCCGGGGTTGCTGCAGCAGATGCATTTGCGAAGCCATAATGTGCGTTTCTTGTAGAAATATAAAATCTACATTCATTTGTCTTAGTGCGATTGAAACTCTTTGTCTCTTCTGATAATCATTCAACCCACAGACGTTCCAAGTTGCAAATCTAGTATCCATTAAGAATTTTTACTATTTTTCCCTTGTGCTAATTCCATACAAGTAATTAGGAGCTCTTCCTCCTCTAAGCTTTCCACCTTTATTTTAGTTTGACACATATCACCACTGTCTCTTAACCTATATACGTTCATCAGTTTTCCCGTTGTGCTATACTCTGTGCTGCATTCTGTGCCCTGTGCCCTGTACATCTCCACTCCCCCCCACTCCTCCCTCCCCACCCCTCCCCAGACACCCCACCCCTGGATGCCCATCCCCCTTATTTATATAGCGCTAGGAATTGACTCCCGGAGGAGTATCTCCACGCTTCGACCGCTGGGGAACCCGTCCTGGCTCACCCTGAGATATGGTCCCTGATGGGTATCTCTAAGGTGCGACCAAGCATCCCCGGCGGTCTGGGGGGGCCGTTGTGAAGATGAGGCAAGCTGATGCCCAGAGTTGCAGAGTGTGGTCTCTGACTAGAGTATGCACAGAGGCGAGAATTATCGAGTCCGCTGACCCTGGTCCATGACCCTGCCGCGTCGGGAATCGAACCCTGGTCCCGGGCCGTCCTCTGCTTACGGGTCTGCCGCCTCTAACCAGTGAGCCACACTTCTCCACCTTACTGGCAAATAGGTCCACCGGACCTTTATGTGACAGCCAAGACCCCTGGGACGCCACACCTCCCACCTCCCATCTCAACCTCAACCTTTAAATTCCCTTTTCCCCATCCCTGACCCCAAAAGCCTATTGTGAAAAATATGGAGATAATGTGTAAGATAGGAGCTCCGAAGATCCTTATTTATTTTATTTTTTTAACATCAAATTTCCAGTGCTTGTCCATTTATATTATTTAGATTTTGTTCCCCCCTTTTTTCTACCTCTTTCGAGGAACTTCTCTCAGCACAACCGCTTGTCTATTCTGTTCCCTATTCTGCTCCCTACTCTCTCTGAGGGAGTTAAGGTACTCTTGAGCCATAATCTCAGAGTAAAAAACTCTTACATGTCCATCAAGGATTACTTTAAGGCGTGCAGGAAACATTAAATAAACTTCACAGCCTATATTCTGAAAAGGTGTTATCAACTGCCTCATACTCCACCTCCTCTCAACCGTACTGTGGAAGAAGTCAGGCCGTGCAAAAAAGGACATGTCTTTATATGTACGCCTAGATTGAGGTTTCGCTTTACTCATTATCTCCTCTCGTAGCAGAAAATTTCCTACATAAACCAAAATTGCACGTGATTTACTAGGCGTATTTCCCCTTTTCTGTGTCATTGGGAACCTATGGGCCCGCTGCACCTCATTTTCCCAGTCCCATCAGTTCATTTCAGGGAATGCCCCTTTCAGTAAGTCAACCACAAAGGCCTGAATGTCTTCCCCTTCCTTCCCTTCCTCGATGCCCAGTAGTCTTATGTTATTGCGTCTCTGTCTATTCTCAAAATCTTCTAGTTTCCAGAGCACATCTGAGGAGGTCTTATCTTGTTCCTTTTTGGACTCCTGTAATTTTATCACATCATCTTCGAGCTTTCCTGTTCTTTCCTCCACCTCTGCAACTCTGGTAACCACCTCTGTATACAGCTTATTCATCTTCCGAAGTGTACCTTGCATTTTTTTGCTAGCGCGTTTTGCTCTTCGGCTTTCAGCCCTGGCCTCATCCTGAATTTGTTTTAATGTAGAGAATAGTAGTTCAAAATTAGAGTTAGACTTAGAGTTAGAGTTAGAGTTAGGGTTAGTGTTGCCACTCTCCTGCTTCTGAATTATGATGATGTTGACTACTAGCTCCATCCTGATACAATTGCGAGGTAGCCGAGTAGTCCCAATCAAGCTTTTTAGCAATTGATAGTTGGGGAGAGCTCTGATTATTCCTAGCAGTACTGCGGATTCTAGTCTTGGTTTTAATTTTAGTCTTATCTGGCCTCGTTGCACGCCCTCTCCGTATAGTCTCTTGGTCCGTTTCAGACGGTTCTCGATTTGAATCTTCAGTATGACTCTCTGAATCTGTATCGGAGCCTTCAGTAGAAACCGAATCTGTGTCTGAATCAGACCCCTCCTCCTCTCCCTGATCAGCTTCATCATCTTCATCCTCATCATCATCTTCATCAATACTGGTGAAAAAACAATCATCACTAGGTGAAGGCAAAACTTGAATAGGCATATTTACTGCTCCTATACTACATACTGGGCTCGAAGTAGCAGCTTGGTCTTGTGCCTGGCCATTACTTATATTGTTCATACCCTTAACAGTCCCTTCATTATTCATTTGTGGCCTCAACCCAGCGTCAGCATCATTCACTGTGTTCTCTTCCTGCGCTATATTTTCACCCCCAGCGCTTAAGTTTTTTTCAGCATTTTGTGCTGCAGCTGCTACCTCATTATTTGTTACTGTACTCCTCATATCCATGCTTTCACCACTCTTTATGCCAGACCCACCACCACCAAGACCGTCTCTAAATTGTTTCCCGGCGCTTAGCACTTCAAGTCCTGGCGTGCTTCTATTATCGCTTTCACATACCTGCAGCTCTTTATTCCCGTCCTTTATGATGGCCGTGCCGGCTGAGTCAGTCATTTTTTGATTTGCACACAGCTCATCCACACAGGCCGATCCCAGACCTATGTCCGCTCCCTGCACGACATTCTCTTTCTCTGGAGCCGATTCTGCAGGCTGCGTTGTGGGCGGCTGCACGTCACTCGAGATCCCGCCCTGCTGAAGCGGCTCACCTGTAAAGGCTATCGGATCCGCTGCCTCTGTAACGTCTGCTTTAGTGCGTGCTGATGAAGGTTGGCAGTCGACCTACGTCTGTGTCTGCTCCAGCGTCTCCAGCATATTTCCTAAGCCATCCGTAGCCAGAGTCAGGAATGGATCTAAAGCTGCAGTTGGGATGGGTGAAAAGGACTCCATTATGGTGGGTTGGCGAAGAGCTGGCTCCCTCGAAGATATGTCCGTTTGCTCCTTGCTACATTTTGTGCTGTTGTTTGTCTTCTTCTTTTTCCCCAGCTCCACTTCTTTCTCTTTTAACTTTTGAATCTTCAGCTCCCTCGCCGCTTCTCTTCGCAGCTGCACTTTCGTCCTCATCTTTGTACTTGAATTTGACACTGGGGCACTGGGGTCACTTGAAGTACCATCATCATCTTCTCCTTGCCTATTTCGATCGTCACGCTGGTGTCTTTGTAGCCTCGGTGATCTCTGTAGTTTAGGGGCCATACCTAGCACCAACTTGCTCCAGCCGGAGCGCAGAAACCTTGCAGTCCCTTCAAGCAGTGAGATCGAGTTTCGGGTCAGAGTTAGAGTTCTCTTAATATTCTTAATTATCCGTTTCTCAGCAGTTAAATGTGATGCAAAGATGACACCTGTCCATATCTCTGATACTCCCAACATAACAAGGTATTATTCTTCTCCATTCCACTCCGTAAACAGATTAGATGCAGGTCAGGGTTGGAATATCAAGCAATCATCTAGGAGAGTGGGTAGGTGCGACTCTCCCCTACGGTCCGCTGGCAGCCATCTTGCCTCAGCCCCTGCCCACACCTTCAACATGTAATGAATGTGTAAACTAGCCATCTTGTGAAGATAACATGTATGTGCCTGCATGAAACATTTCTCACAAGGAAATGCACACAAAACACATAGACACATTCATTGAAACAGCTGGCACACTTTAAGATGGAACCCTGTTAGAAACAAATGGTGTGGACAATATACCATATACATGGTCCAACGGAGTTCTTGATGGCTTGAGACACATTAGTTTGTAAAATTGACAACAAAGGAGTCTCAAGCACTCAACACTACTGTGGGGACATGTATATGGACATCACGGCACTACATGAATCACTAACACTGGCCTCCTTCAAAAGCTGCCTGCTTCTTCCAGAAAATTCCAAATGTTGTTTTGTGTGCACTACCTTGTGAGAAAACTATAATGCAGGCACATAAGTGGAACCTACACATTTTGTCATATGAACACTTTGAAAACATTAACAACTCTTTTTTTTTTCAAATATTTTTTTATTTGCATCAAATGAACACAAAAAGAAAAATCATGATAAACAAAAATCAATCTACACAGATTTCAGTAGAGTCAAAGAATAAACATTGAGCATTTCATAAGTCATAAACAGTAAAGAGGTTATATAGAAAAAAAAAGAAGAGTTAGAAAAGAAATAAAAAAGAGAGTCGGTAAGAAAAGAATGCTAATGTTAAGACATAAATAATCCCCAAATTCTGTCAATTTTTTCGTTTAGCCCGAAGGCCCTTTGAAATAGCAAGAGTAGTCTCCATAGTATAAGTTTCCTTAACCAGGCTCCACCATTCCATAACAGTTGGAGGGTTTTTCTGAATCCAAGCTCTAGCAATAATAAGTCTTGCACACATAACTAAGATATTCAACAAATCATTAAATGTACTAAAACCCCCACATATACCAATCAGCACATCAGTTGATGAAAAATAAATAGGTTGAGTAAGTCTATCAGAAACCACCTTAAGTATTCCATCCCAATATTCACTAAGATGAGGGCAAGATAAGAACATGTGAACAATATCGGCACCACTTAGATCACATTTAGGGCATTTCGTACGTTCACTATAGTTATTATTCCTTGCCCATTTAAGAATTCTCTCGGGAGTATGACAAAATTGACATATAGTTTTAAATATTTGCAGTTTAAGGCTAGAAGAATGAAATGATGTATTTAAACTCTTAAGAGATAAAGTAATTAAATCACGTGGTACATTTGAGGCTAATGTTCTATTCCATTTCTCAGTTAATTTTATGATGTCGCTAATGTTAAAGTCCGAGAATATCTTATATCCTATGCTAATCATAGCTTTGTCTGATTCTCTGTAGATACAGTTCTAAAAATCAGAGTCTGTTACCATAGTGAGTTCTTTTTTTTATTTTTTATTTTTTTTAATTGTTAGCCAGCTGACATAAAAAAAAGACATAGATAAGTTCATACATGTATTAAAAGACATCAAGGTAAGTATGTTATGTAACAAATGAATTAATATATAGAGACAATGAGAGAATTCCAAATTCATAATCAATCTATAAAAATAAGTTTCTTTACACGTTCGTAAAAAAAAAGAAAAAAGGAAAAAAAGGGAGAAAATTAACAATTGTACAACATTGAGCAGAGTTTTACTCTAGAAAGGTTCCCCAGTTTCTATTAAATTTAATCAGTGAGTGTGTTCCCCTAAGATTTGCTAAGGCTAGCTCCATGGCATGTATCTCTGTTGCTAGTGCCCACCAGTCCCAAACCGTCGGTGATTCCGTACTGGTCCAGGCCCTGGCCAGGGTTAATTTGGCACAAGACATAAGTATAGTGACTAAGGCAGATTGTGGAGATGACAGGGGATAGGAGTCTAGTAAAACCGAGGCAGCCGTGAAGGTAGGTAGCAAAATGTTCTTTATTCTCAGAACATTCTATATGTCCCCCCAAAAGGTCTTAAGTTTGGGGCATGAAAACAGCATGTGTACTAGATTAGCTGCATCGGCTAAACATTTAGGGCATTTAGTGCGATGGCTATAAGCGGCGTTAGGGGACCATCTAGAAATTCTTTCAGGGGTATAGTAGAGCATGCAGGTTGTTCTGAATTGTTGTAGCCTAAGGCTATATGACCGTACAAGTTTATTGATATTAGCCAGAGAGTGCTCAATTTGTTTCGGGGTAATATTTAAGCCTAATTGAGTGCCCCACTTCGCAGCTAGTTTATCACCATCACTCACTTTAAAGTTACTGAGTGATTTATATGCCTCACTTATAACTGATTTGTTCTTATTTGAATATAGACAGGTCCATACATCGCATTCAGTAATATTTTGGATCTTTTTTTAATAATCAAGTAATCGTGCATCTGTAGATGTTTGTATCTTGTGGCTTCCGGTAAGTCATATATCTGTTTGAGCGTATTAAATTCCAAGAACCCCTGCGTGACATACAAATTCGCCAAAACCTTAATCCCAAGCGCCGCCCAATTATGAGTAATATTATCCGTAAAGATAGCCGGGAGACCTGGGTTACCCCATAACGGAAGCTTCGGGTGAAAAAAAGATGTTTTGCAGAACGTTAGTACATTGCCCCAGATCCTAACAATGTCTCTAGCGGTCTTAAATCTCACCCCCTAATAATTCGGGTCACTAACTCTAAGCAAAAACAAATGTGAGTCTCCAATAGCTGTAGGGGAGTTCTTGTTTTTTGTACGATCAGACCTAAGCAGGGACACCATGGATAGGAGGTGGCAGCTCCGTAAATTGATGGACCCCATTAAGGCCTGTGGAGGGCAGGTGTTCCTCCAAGAACCCGCCCGTCTTAAGGTTACTAGAAACGGGCGGACACATATCTTTAATGATGTTAAGGAAGCAGAGGCTTATCTCTCTAGTATCAGCTCTAGCCAGAGCCAGAGCCAGACTTAAAATAACTACAATTAGCCCTAAGGGTGGTGATTAATCTATCAAAAGCGAGGATGGGGGGTACAAACACATTAAAGGAAAAAAAAAAGATTTAGTTTAGAGGGCTTAATAGAGGTTCACCCCTTAGTATATGATAAATCTTTATTGAGTTCCATTCTTATTTAATTTTTGCTTAGTATGCACAATGATGTTTGATAAGGGGGGGGGGCAGGAGCCTCTCAGGGTGATCCACCACACGAGCTGCCTCACCAACGGCAGCTATAGCTGGAGGGTGGTTCTTCCCCGGCCGGGGTGAGAGCCAGGGGGGTGGGAGGGGGGTGGGACCCCTTCTCCGCAGGTTGGGGGCAAGGGGAGGTGGGAGGGGGGAAAAATCACATAAAATTTGTTTGCTGGCTGACAGGGGAAAATATGATGAAGAATTTGATAATGACATCAAATCACTGTTTATTGAATAGTTTATCGGCTGTGTTAGGTGTTTGAGGGACCAAGACCTATTATTTGATTAACTGAAGAGGGGTTTGATTTTTCTGTTATTTTATAAATGCATGTAATAAAATGTCTAGCTTGGAACGTAGCGGGGCTCAACAGTACAAACAAAAGATCTTTGGTGTCAGAAGAGCTAAAACTACATAATCCCCATTTCTGTTTATTGTCAGAAACTCACATTATATGGAAGGATAGGAAAATATTAAGTCAAATGGGGTATGACATTTTGGTCTGCTCTACCTTTGGGAGACCCACAAGAGGGATAGCTATCCTCAAGGATAGGCGATTTAGGGTTGAAGTAATGCAAACTGCCCACGATAAGGACGGCAGATGGGCTATTGCACAAATTAACTATGAAAACAACAAATATGTTTTGTGCGTGGTTTATGGTTCAAACTTAGATGAACCAATGTATTTCGACCAATTAAATATGAAACTTTTGGATTGGGAGGGGGAAATTATTATATTGGGGGATTTTAATTGCATCATGGACTATAAAATTGACACAACTAAGCCGAGTACTCATCAGAGGATGCATAAGACCAGGTCATCTATATTAGACTTATGTCGGACTCATAATATTAAAGACGCTTGGCGACATCTGCACCCAAAAACATCAGGGTATACATATTACTCAGCGCCCCATAAGGTGTGTACCAGATTGGACATGGCATTAGTTAGCGATAATTTACTGCAAACTAGATCCATGATTCTATGCCCCCGAATTACTTCAGAACATAATGCACTAATATTGATATTTGATACACTAAGCATTAGGGCACCCCCTAGACCATTCTCTTTTCCTAGATACTTAATTTCAGACTCAACTTATATGACGCAGCTTAAAGTCCATCTCAATGAATTTATAAATATTAATAAGAACTCAGCTGGGTGTTGTATGGTATGGGATGCCTGCAAGGCTAGTATCAGGGGTTTTACGCAGGCTTATGTGATCAGGCAGAAACGCAGAATGAAGGCAGCACAAGATCATGCTACTAGCAAGTATAACTAAACAAGAAGAACTGCTGGCCTCAGCGCTTCAGCGTAATCTCCCAACAATTATAGAAATCAGCCTTAAACCTAGTGTGCTTAAAAATGACATAAAATCTAATTATATTCAAAAAAGTAGCGCCGGGGGGCGCGGCCAAGATAGCGGGGTGAGCGGACGCTTCTTCCCGCAGCTCCTCCGGCCCGACTAGGCCCGAGCCCTTTTTAGACAGCTTTTCTCCCCCCGCTGGAGTTCAGCGGCCGTGGGACGGGTAGCGGAGACCTTGGTGCGTACACCGGTGCTAAACTTTGGCCCCGAACGCTTCTGCAGGAGCACACTCAGGGGCCGACAACCTAGCTGCGGAGCGCCACTGAAACGAAGCGGAGCGGATCGCCGGCCGGGAGGCCGGGGTGGGCCCCGGCGCCAGTATCTGGCTGCTTGGCGCGGAGTTTGCTTGCCTACTCGCATCGGCTTGTGCCTTGGAAGCTGGTGCGCCGGATGACTAGCCACCGTGAGGTGCCAAGAGGAGAGATGCCTGTTATCTGAGCATGGAGGCGCTTGGGTCTGCGGCAGTAGCCTGATACACTGCGTGTGCCTCGGCCCTGTAGCCAGTTTGGGACGGAGTTCAGGATAGAGGGCCAGGTCATTCGGCCCTCCTACGACTCGACGGGCTCAGAGGAGACTCATTTCTGGGGCCCTGACTCTCTGCACGGCTTCAGCAGTGGCCATCGGACTCGGAGGGTCTGCCCAGGCTACGCCCGGCCGCCATCTTATCTCCACAGCGGCGGTGACGAAGATCTCCTACAGTGCCGTCCTGGAACAATTCCTGCGCCCCCGGCCCTGGGCAGAACTCCCGTCCTAGGAGATTCCACGGACCGGGAGGTCCTTGTAGTGGTCAGCGGCTTGGACTTTCATTGGAAGTGTTGGTCGGCCTCCGCGGCAGAGCTTGGCCGCCATTTTGTTCTCGGAAGTACAGAACGCGTAGCGGCCCTGCTGCATTGGACTCTACCCTCGGTGGTGCCTTGACCGTCAGTGGGGACTCAACGACACCGAGACCTGCTACCAGTGGCTCGGGATCGCCTCTTTGGTTGAGTGGAGTGCTGTAGTCCATAGTGCACAAATGTCGGGGAACCGGGGCGCGAAGAGAGGTGACCGCACCCTCCCGGACATGCTCAGCAGGGCCCAGCAGCAACGCGACAGGGCGCAACCATCCCCAAGCTCTTCCAGAACCACAGGAGAACCGGCGGGGGGTGAGCCCCCAGTCACGAGATCCTTCATGGAGGACCTGTTCAGCTCACTCAAGGCTGACTTTCAGACGCTAAAGCAGGAGGTAGCCAGCGAAGTGCGAGAGGTCCGCAGAGAGGTGGAGGGCCTTGGTGAACGGATGGAAACGGTGGAGGCAGCGGCTCAGCGGAGGGACGAGGAGATTGTCCATTTACAGCAAGACGTACTCCGCCTCAGGGAACAGCATGTCGACCTCCAGGCACATAATGAAGACCTGGAGAACAGGTCGAGACGAAATAACATTCGGGTCCGGGGTGTTCCATCCACAGAAGAGGGAACTGATTTAACTGGCTACCTGAAGGACATGTTCAGGGAGATCCTGGGTGAGCCCGCGGACTTCCCGATCCGGATCGATAGGGCCCATAGAGTCGGCCGACTGCGGCAGTCGACGGCGCCTCCTCCGGACATTCTGGCCTACCTCCCGGATTTCCCAGTGAAGGAACGCATAATGGCGGAGGCCCGCAAGAAACAGCCGCTGACCTTCCGTGAATGGCCTGTAGCGTTGTTTCAGGACCTGTCTGCCATCACGCTGCAGAAGCGCAGGGCCTTCAAAATCGCGACGGACTTCCTAAGAGAGAATGAAACACCGTACTCTTGGGGACATCCCTTTCGCCTTATTTTCCGCTGGAATGGCGTACTGCATCAACTGCGCTCCTTGCAGGATGTCTGTGGAGTCTTGGGCCTCACGGCCACCGAGGAGAGTGAAGCGACGCCGGGCCGGAGGCGCCCTGATCGAGGAGGACGACGGCGATCGGCGAGGCGGAGGTCGACGGCTAGTGCTGGGAGGCTGGACTCACCCACCATCAGAGCAGAAATGGCCAACGCTCTGAGAGAAGCGGCCAGGGACTCGGCTGCCACGAACGGTGTCGCCATGACGGCGTAGAATCGCTCCGGGGGGAGATGGACATAGCTTCTGCAATGACAGGTTTGGGGGTTGGAGGGGGGGTCGGGGGAGAGGCGGGAAGATTGAGTGGCCGGACGTCCACTTTTTGTACTTTCCACGGACTTGTCCGTTTTAGGACATGACTGGGACAATGGGTTGTTCGGGTTTGGGTAGGGAGTTGGCCAGTTGCCACGGGTTTGATTTGAGGGAAGTTGGGGGTTGTTTAGGGGTAGAGGGGGCACCGTCCAGTGTCTTACATGTTATTGCTTTGTCTTATTTTGCTTCTCCTGCGCTGCTGTCCCATGCCCCTCCCCCGCTGATTGGGCACCCGCGGCCTAGCGCACACAGTCCTTTGGGGATATGTCGACACTGAAAGTAGTGACCCTTAATGTTAAGGGACTGAACAATCCGGTAAAGCGGAGAGCAATCTTATCTTTACTGGAGGGGACACAAGCAGACATATGTCTCCTGCAGGAGACCCATTTACTACCACAGGATTGTCACAGGACGCGCTCTAACAAGTTTCCCACACAGTTCTTCTCCTCTGCTGCATCTAAGACCGCGGGGTGGCCATTTTGATACCAAGTTCCTTCAGGGGGGAGGTGCTGTACAAATTTGCAGAACATAAGGGGAGGCTGTTGGCGTATCGCCTCAAGCTGGGGGACACGACGTTCACTATCGGCTCTTTATATAGCCCGAACGACCGCCAGGAACGCTTTCTTGACTCAGCGCTGGTGGACGTGACTGCCTCCCCAGACAGACATATCATTCTAGGGGGTGATTTGAATATAGTTTTTGACTCCACACTCGATAGGTCCGCGCAGCGATACCCGCAAACTGGGGAACTCTCACAGGCAGGGAAGGCTCGAATCGCTGATATGGACCTACATGATCTTTGGCGCACCCTTCACCCCACGAGTAGGGACTATTCTTACTATTCACACGCACACCGGACTTATGCACGGTTGGACCACTTATTGGTCAGTGGACCGATGTGTGCCTCCGCTACGGCGGCAGACATTGGGGTCCTGTCGTTGTCTGATCATGCACCGGTCGTGGGCACATTTGCGCTTCCGCCGGCCCCGCCCTCTCGTGGGGTATGGCGACTTAGAGACACCCTCTTACATAAAAAACTGTTGTGAAACACATTGAGGGAGCGATCCGGGAGTATCAGGCACACAACGATAATTCAGACACCTCACTGGCGACGCAGTGGGCGGCGCTGAAGGCGGCTCTGAGGGGGGAGTTCATTTCCATCTCCTCGGCAGAGAATAGGGAGAGGCAACGTAAGAGGGAGGAGCTGACTTCCAAAGTTCGGGAATTGGAGCAGGTCCATCGCCGTACCGGAGCTCCTAGGGTGTGGAAAAAACTGAAGGCTGCCAGGAAGCTCTTGTCGGCGTTAGACATGGATAGGGCAGAATACGCGGCGCTGCGTCTGAAACACGCGTTTTACACGGGTGGGGATAGGTGTGGCAAACTCTTGGCGAATAGACTCCGTATGGCGCATCAGCGTAACGTGGTAAAGAAACTGCTCGGTTCTGATGGGGTGGCAGTCTCTGATGACGCGGCTGTGGCGGAGACGTTCTGTAGGTTCTATGAAGAGCTTTACACGGGGGAACGCCCTTTGCCGCAGGATACTGCGGACTACTTGGAGTCAGTGGCCCTTCCGGCCCTGGACCCAGCACAGGCGGAACACCTAGAACGCAGTATTCATGTGGAGGAGGTGATATCCGCTATATCCAGGCTCAGACATGGGAAAGCCCCGGGCCCGGACGGTTATATGTCCCTGTTTTATAAAACTTTTTGCCCGGTTGTGGCTCCTATTCTTACCCGTCTATTTAACTCTTTCTCCACGCCGGGGGCCATACCGCCGGACCTGTTGAGGGCAACGGTCTCAGTGATCCCGAAACCTGGGAAGGACCGGGCCCTCTGCGGCTCTTACAGGCCTATATCCCTCCTGAATGTTGACCTTAAATTATACACAGGGATTCTGGCGTCTAGATTGGCCCTGCATCTACCAAGCCTAGTTGAGGCTGATCAGGCTGGTTTTGTCCCGGGCCGACAAACCGTCAATAACACCAAGAGGGTGGCGCACATCTTGGAGAAAGCCTCGCGGATCCCAGGTGAGAGGATGTTGCTGGTGGTAGACGCTGAGAAAGCATTCGATCGCGTTCATTGGCCCTATCTCGAGCAGGTACTCCAGAAAATGGGTATTGGAGAAAAATTCTGCTCGATGGTCTTCAACTGCTACAAGTCCCCTTCGGCTGCAGTTAGAGTTAATGGGTGCAGCTCCCACAGCTTCGAGATTGAAAGGGGTACCAGGCAGGGATGCCCGCTTTCCCCCCTCCTTTTTGCTCTCTATATGGAGCCGTTTGCCCAGAGAACTCGCCAGAACCAGGACGCGTTTGGGGTCAAGATGGGGCGGTATGTCCATACGATCAGTCTCTATGCGGACGATGTCCTCTTGACCCTGGATGATCCAAGACGGGCCCTCCCGGCGTGCATTCAGGAACTAGACGCCTTTTCGAAAGTGGCGGGCTTTAAGATGAATATGGGCAAGTCAGTGGCCCTAGATGTGTCCCTTGCTGCGGATACAAGACAAGATTTGCAAAGGCTTTTCCCCATGCAGTGGTCGTCATCCCTGGTGCCTTACCTGGGGATTCTGCTAGCACCGACGTTGCCAGCGATGGTAACGGCCAATTATGCCTCCCTTAGTAGGAAAATCAAGGAAGAGCTGGGCCGCTGGAGTAAAGGCATGTTGTCCTGGCTCGGCAGGATTGCGGCAGTCAAAATGACGGTCCTGCCCCAGATCTTGTATCTCTTTCGAGCTTTACCACTCCAGCCACCCACGGGATGGATCAGACAGACGCAAGCCGACATTGCGCGCTTCATCTGGCAGGGCCGCAAGCCAAGAATGAAGAGGGTTATTTCCACGCTGGCCCCTGAGGCGGGAGGCCTTGGCATCCCGGACCTCCGGAAATACTTCCAGGCGGTGCAGCTGCGCTACCTGGTAGAGTGGAGCAAGTGGGGATCCGACAAGCATTGGCTCTTTCAAGACCAGGCAGTAGCGGGGCGTCCCCTTCAGGAGGTGCCATTCTTGCGACGGATTCACCGCCCTCCCAACCTATATGCTTCCTTTGTCACGCGAGTCCCCTTGAGGGTGTGGGATACGGTCAGTGAAGTTCATGAACTCACCACATTCCCCTCGCCTTTCACGCCGATAGTAGACAACCCTGATTTCTCCCCGGGTCTGGAACCGGGCAACTTCTCACACTGGAGGGAAGCGGGTTGCCGAGCGCTCTTCCAGATGTATGACTCTGAGGGAGTGGTCCCTTTTCAGCATTTGAAGCAGGAGTTCCACCTGACTGAGACAGATAGGTTACGATACATGCAGATCAGGCACTGGGCTCTTCAACCTCAGGTGCGAGGCACTGCTGATCGCCAGATAACACCGTACGAGCGGTGGTTGGTAACCCGCACCTCTGATGCTAAGCTGATCACGGACCTTTACAAATTCCTGCAACCACCCCCCATTTCATTTTTATAACCCGGGTAGGGAACGCTGGAATAGGGAACTGGGAAGGACGCTTAGTCATAAGGAGTGGGATCAGATTGCACATGGGGCGAGACACTCTGCATATCACACAGGTTTCACAGAAACACTCACCAAGGTTTCCACGTATTGGTATTATACCCCGGAGAGGCTACACGAAATGAATAGGAATATTGGGCAGGAGTGTTGGAGGGGATGTGGACAGGTGGGAACTCTCACACATGTACTTTGGGACTGCCCCTTGTTGAAGGAATACTGGACGGAGATCATTGATGAGATAGATGCTCATTTTGAGATTGAATTGCCATGCTTCCCGGCGTATGTTCTGCTGGGTCTACCGAATGGGCTGATGTACCCGCTGAAGTCCAGCAAAGGCAGGCAAATAGCAATAGCGCTGGGATCGGCGATTCAGAACATCTTGATTCATTGGCGCACCACCACGGTCCCCTCCATCACGGGCTGGCTACACAGGCTCTGGCATGTTTTAGGTATGGAGAAATTATCGCTTATGGTGGCGGGGGACGTGGAGCAATTTGACGAGTTGTGGCAACCCTTTCACGCGCTCTTAACCACAGAATTTAGAGAACTCACCTGTCCAAGGTACCTTAGACTCCTGAGACTGACACCTCCGGTAGTCCCAACTGACTAAGAAGACATGGGATGGGGGCTCATGGGGCGGGGGTGGGGTGGGAGGGCAGGACGCATTATTGCTGAGCACTTGACGGGGGTGGGAGGGTGTTGGGGTGAGTTGGGGTGTTTGGAGGGAGGGGTTCAGGGGGGTAGTGGAGTTGGTTTCTTGCTTTTTTGCCTTTCACTTTTTAGCCTGCTTGATGGTGGCAACCATGTTTAGCCCTTACTATTTTGCTCATCGACCTTTTTCTTTGCAGTAGCCCTGTCCACCATCGCGCTCTTTGATCTTTGCTCTGCTATTTTCATTTGAAATGTATGTACCCTTACCCCTCTTGTTCCCTTACCTCCTATGTTTTTTGCCTTAAGAAAACGCTTTAAACCTAAAAAAGTAGCGCCAAGATTCATAAATTTAAAATTGCACAATACTGGCTTATAAAGTCGCTGAAGATAGAGCAGACACTCTAATCTCTAATATCCGGGGGCATGGCAACAAATTATACAACCAGCCACAAGATATACTTGAGCAATTTGCCGATTACTATAGAAATCTATATACCCCAGACAACCCTGTAAACCATGATCTAATCCGGGAATATGTTGAAGAATACTCAATGAACACAGAGAACATCTCAGGCATGGGCTCACTGTCCGACGATATAACGTTGGTAGAATTACACCAGGCTATCAACTTCCTGCCTATTGGAAAAGCGGCAGGAGAGGATACTATACCTCTGGAACTATACAAAGCCTGTAGAATGGAATTGGAACAGTTACTTCTGGAAGTTATGCAATCAGTTGGGCTAAACGGAACGGCTCCCAAATCTTGGAACAGGACAAAAATAATTTTCTTTTTAAAGAAAGATAAGCCCAAGGAGGAGAGAGGGTCATATCGACCGATCGCCCTGATAAATACTGATGCGAAAATATTCGCCAAAATTATGGCACTTAGACTAGTCCCTATCATGCCCCAAATTGTTAACCCACAACAACACGGGTTTATCTCCAGGAGAGATACTACGACACATGTAAACATGGCCATCACGGCGTTTGATGTTGCGGAGACTGAGTTGACCCCACTCTGCATGATCTTATTAGATGCTGAAAAAGCTTTTGACCGAGTGGGGTGGGACTATCTCTGGAGCGCGCTGTCTAAAATGGGTTTTGGGGGGAACTTCCTGAAGGGTATACAGGCACTTTATGATAAGCCTACCGCCTGCATCAGCTACGGGGGCTTGACTTCTTCAGAATTTCCAATTATGCGTGGGACCCGTCAAGGCTGTCCCCTCTCACCTCTTTTATTTGCCCTTTCGTTAGAACCTTTTTTGCTTGCCCTTCACTCCCAAATCTTGATTGTACCTTTTAGCTCCGGCTCACAGGAGCTGAAAATGACAGCTTATGCGGACAACATTGCCGTTTATACTTCTGACATCGCTGAAGCATTGAAAGGGATCTCTATAGAGGCTGGGAAATTCGGGAAGGTGTCTGGCTATAAGCTTAATCCACAGAAGACACAAGTCATAGCCAACTACTCCCCTACCGTGGCTGTCCCCGAGATCTGTAAAGATGCTACCTACTTAGGGGTCAAAATAACGGCTAAAATACAAGATATTAACAATATAAACTACAACGGGCTGATCAAACAAACTATTCTACTATTAAAAAAAGTGGAACTGATTGCCCCTGAATCTGATTAGTAGAATTAATCTCATAAAGATGAAGGTTTTGCCAAAGTTTGTCTATTTATTCAGATCCATCCCACTGGCACTAAATAATCAGTTCTTTCAACATCTAGATGGAATATTGAGTAGCTTTATATGGGGTTACAAAAAGGCCAGAAGGTCATTAAAAATGCTAAAAAATAATACAAATGAGGGAGGGCTGAACTTTCCAGATTTTAAATTGTATTTCTGGTCTGCGTTCTTTACACGTTTGCGTTCTTTACTTCACAGAGAAAAAGCTCTATTTTTTCACTTTTTTATGTTGAAACAACATTCACATTTGTTTTTGCTTAGAGTTAGTGACCCAAATTATTACCATAGTGAGTTCTAATTTCTTCACTAAATAATCTTTAATCTGATAATATTTAAACCTAGCCAGTTCTGATAAATTATAAAATTGCTTTATTTTTTCAAACGCCATAAATCCTTGATGATCATACAAATCTCCCAAGAGTTTAATACCGGATTCTAAGTATAATCGACATGTTAAATCCTGAAAAATTAAAGGAAAGCCTGGATTACCCCACAGAGGTGTTTTATAATGTAAATGAGAAACGTTGCATTTCAACATGATGGAGCGGCAGATATTAACGGTATCTCGTACCGTCTTAAATTTAACCCTTTTGAAATAGTTAGGGTCATTTAATCTGTAAACCAAACATATTAGCATCTTGTCCGAGTAGAAATTTATGAAAATACAAACACTTATCAAGAACTGTTAAGCTACGAAAGCGAGTCAGAAAAGCCGACCAATAATAGAGCTTGAAATCCGGAAGAGCCAGACCTCCTTGACTAAAAGGAAGTTTAAGTGAGGAGACGGCACGTCAGGCTTTTTTATATCCCCATATAAAACTACTAATAATTCCTTCTAATCTAAGAAAATAAGAGTTGTTTACACGTAAAGGAATTGCACAAAATAAATATAAGTATTTAGGCAAGATTTTCATTTTAATTAAATTTATTCGGCCGATGGTACTAAGAGGTAGTTTATGCCATTTCTTAAATTGCATTGCAGTCTCTTTTAATAATGTTTCATAATTTAGTGCTACAATTGAGTCAATATCAGAAGAGATTTTGACACCAAGATACGTTGCGACCCCGCAAATTCCTGGAGTGGGGACAGACAGATGGTAGTTCGTAACAATTTGAGTTTTAGAAGTGTTAAGTCTGTAGCCAGAGGCTGAACCATACATACCTGCTTCAATTATGATACCTTTCAAGGCTTGAGGCACATCCGAAGAGAACACTGCTACGTCATCCGCATATACAGTAATGTCCAGCTTATTTAAGCCATTAAAAAAAGGGTTGATTAGGGCCTGGCGTTGGAGTACAATTAGAAAAGGGTCCATACCCAAAGCAATAAGCAGGGGTGATAGAGCACACCCCTGTCTTGTCTCCCTCTTAATTGGGAACATAGGAGAGCATTTCCCCATATAAGATACTTTGCCCGTAGGATTATCATAAAGTGATTGAATCCATCTCAAAAATTGGCCGCTAATGCCAAAGGCTTGTAAAGCTACCCATAAAAAACCCCACCCCACTCGGTCAAATGCTTTTTCTGCATCTAGTAGAATCATACCGAGTGGGGCGGACTGAGTCCGTGCAGCATCAAAAGCAGAGATGGCCATATTAATATGCGCGGTAGTGTAGCGTTTTGGAATAAATCCATGTTGCTGAAAAGATACAAGCTGAGACATAACTGGCGCGAGCCTGGTAGCCAATATTTTAGCAAAGATTTTAGTATCGCTGTTGATAAGCGAGATTGGTCTGTATGAATCTCTCTCTTGAGGTATTTTACCCTTTTTTAAAAAGAAAATAATTTGAGTTACATTCCAAGATTTAGGTGCTTGTTGCCCATTACCTATAGCCCGAATCACATCAATTAATAAAGGTGTCAGGTCATCGGCACAGCATTTATATAATTCCAAAGGGATAGAATCCTCCCCTACTGCTTTCCCTGTTGCTAGGGAATCGATAGCGTCCCTAATTTCTATTGCTGTAATGTCTTCCTCTAATTGTGCAGTTTGTTCCGGTTTAAGACTTTAACCATATTAAGCTCTACATAATTTTTAATACTGTCCTCCGAGGTTGTAGTTTCTGGTGTATATAAAGCTTGATAATAGGAAGCAAATTGTAGCAATATTGATTTGGAGTCGCAAAACAATTGATTATTATCTCCTTTAATTTCCTTAACTATGTTCTGTGATCGATCTTCAGCAACTTTATAAGCCAAAAGTTTACCAATTTTATCACCATTTTCATATTGATCAAGTTGATATTTTTTTAATTTGTTAATGCTCTTGGCCCTGAGAAGATCCTTTACTGCAACTTTAAGTTCAATTAGTTTAAAGTTAAGTTTATCTGAGTTTGATGCCCTATCAGACAGAGCCTCTGACAACTGAAGCTCAATGTCTTGTATTTCTACAAGCCTTTTCTCATTTAAAATTCAATGTTCTTTATTTTGTCGCCAGATATATTGTTGTGTGAATCCACGTATGCTAGCTTTACAAGCGTCCCAAACTATCAAGGGTTGGCTAGATTGTATATTTATATCAATGAATTCTTTTATGTGTTCTTTAAGTAGATTCACAAACCCATAATCAGTAAGCAAATATCTTGGAAATGAGAAAAGACGAGGAAAAAACTCTTCAACTGTAATCTCGAAAGTTAAAGAAATTGGGTTGTGGTCTGAGGTTACCCTTTGGTATATAGCCATTGAACAGTTACTGAGGATAAAGTCTGAAACACAGATCATATCTATACGTGAACATAACTTATGAGCTGCAGAATAATATGTATAACCAGCTAATTTGTGATTTAAACATCTCCAAGCATCTTTCAAGAAATGAGTAGTTGCTAGATCCAAAATTGCAGCTCTAGTTTTCCTCATTCTCTGGAAAGAGTTTTTCCTAGTTGTGTCTAAATTGTAATTCATAATACAGTTAATATCGCCCAATACAATATATTCCCCTTCCCATCCAAGCAATTCTATATTAATCTGATCAAAAATAGTTGGTTCGTCTAGATTTGACGCATAAACCCCGCATATTGTATATTTTCGACCTTCCAAGTTTATCTGAGCTGTAGCCCATCTACCAGCTTTATCGGTTAGTGTCTTGAGTGTCTCACCCTTCAAACCTTTTTGCTTTAGAATCGCCACCCCCCGAATCGAAGCATTACATTTAGTGAAAACTATAATATCATATCCTAGTTGTTTAAGCAAATGTTTGTCTTTGTAAGGTATATGGGTTTCAGTAATTACCACAATTTGAGGGTTGTACATCTTCAACTCCTCATATACAAGGCTCCTCTTTATTCTATTGTTTAAACCCGAGACATTCCAAACTAAAGATTTTATGCGATGCATTTCAAATAGTAAATATCCCTATCTATATGACCTCTATAACACATTAGATCAGTTTTATAATTCTTATTATTTTTATATATTTTGTGTCTTTTGATGCATTTTTTCCCCCAAACATATCTTCCTCTTCCCCACCCCACACTCTACACCAACCACCCCCCACCCAGTAATTACCTGCTGGTCCCCCCCTTAGACCGGCTGCCGCTATACTGGCAGCCATCGAGCGGGTTTAGCCGCTTATAGGGTCCAGGCGTTCAGAAATAATCAAAAAAAGCCATACTTAATAGAGATCGCTATCTAAAATAACCCATTGCCACCCAGCCAGAAAAACCAAATCAGTATAGTAATAAACTGGAGTGAATAACAATAAAGCAAGAAATATGTAAGCACACATTATTATCCCTGTCCTAGGTGTTCATTGACACCAGCGTTCAGGGGGTCCTTGTTTTTCTCAATCCTTTTCTTGTGTATCATTAACATTGTAATTTGCGGACTGTGACTGTAAGTACTCGTTTAGGCCTACCTTGTGGTCCATCTGTCTCCGGCCTTATCAGTGGCTTAAGGATTATCATGGCACAAATGAAAACATTTGGATTCACGGATGATGAATTTGCTCTATTAGTAGCTACTAACCCTCCGTTAAATAGTAATGGTAACCCAAGTGGCCAGCAAAATGACGAGAGTTATAAACTATTGGAACTAAAGAAAAAGCTTAAACGTATGGAAGCCCATGGGGAGTTTATGCTGGCATACTTGAGATCTGGCATAATCCCTTTGGGTCTCAGAGTACGAAACATCCCTGGTTTATTTGTATACCATAGACCATTTCTTGAGAAATGGAGTCATATAGCCAATAGATGCTCTCGCGATTTGATGATTTTAATTGTTGCTACTGCAAAAGAGCTGGCAGCAGAAATAAAAAAGGAGGTTGATGAGTTTGAAGAAAAAATGAGGCAATTAGGATCGATTGATGAGGCTTTGAAAAAGATAGAAGAGGCCAATAGGGAGTTAGAATCTTTCAGTAACTATTTGAACAAAAGAAAAAATGATAAGTTAACCAAAGACAAGCGATTGTGCACCTTAGAAAACACTTATCCTTATCTAAGGCAAGATTTTTATAAACAAAACCACTATGTAGACGATACTAGATCAGACAAAGAGTCAATAATTTTACTGACTCCTCGGACTCTGAAAATGAAGGTGCCAATACTTATTATGAACCTGAGGGAAATTTCAATCAATATAATGGAGCCCGCCCAAAACAGCCTTTTTTAACCAACCGGGGCCTACGGCGAGGCCGCCCGAAAGTACATTTTCAGACTCAGAACAGAGGGAATTTCCAACAAATGCACCATCAACATCAACAGCAAGAACCTCAGTTTGTTCGAGAAACATGAAATCGCCAATACTGGAGACAGGGGATGTAATCCCCATATTTAATCTGTCATCCAGAGATCTAGAGCCTTTTTGTGAATCTCTTCTTTCTAAAGGCTTATCATATGTCCCACATGCTCACGCGAATGTCTTAGAATTACAGCAGGACATAATTTCCTTCTTTCGAAGGATAAGACTTAAAAAGTTTTTTACCTCAAATATAGATCATAATGAGATGCCACAAAGTTCTAGAAAACTAGCTCTACCTTCTACTTTCAGCCATGCGCTTGATCAAGTAGGTCCAGAAGTGGCTGCCTTTGAACTAGTTGTCTTACAAAAGTTAGAAAGAGCGTTACGTTATATACCTAAACCTATATATAATCTGAATAGAGAGGAATCTGAAGTCTTAAAGACTTTGAGAAAAAATGATAGCTTAGTTATCAAGAGCTGCAAAAAAGGTGGCGGTATTGTGCTAATAAACTCAGAAAAATATGAACAAAAAATGATGAGCATGTTGGCTGACAATACCACATACTCTAAGATTAGGTCTAACCCTTTCAATCTGGTATCCAAGAAGATTCAACACCTTACTGAGCAGGCTCTATCAAAGGGGGAAATTGACCAAAAGTATTTTGACTATTTGAATTTTAATCATGGCAAGACAGCGTGTATCTATGGCTTGCCTAAGATCCATAAAGATCAAACAGATCCCCGCACGCAATACGCTACTCCATTTTAATAGTTTTCACCCCCGGAGTCAGCGTCAAAGCATTCCCTTCTCACAATTTTTACGAGTAAAGAGAAACTGCACCAACCTAGCAGATTTTGATCAACAAGCTAGTATAATGAGACAGAAATTCCTCAATCGAGGATACCCACATAGGTTAGTAAGGGACTCATTTAAAAGAGCGAGATTTTATGACCGCGATCATCTTTTGAGAACTAAACCACCTAAAGAAAATAACCAACTTGTCTGCATTACTAAACACTTGACTCTTGATAGCACAGTAAAACAGATCACTAATGCCAACTGGCATCTTCTCAATTCCAACCCCACTGCAAATGGAAAGTTGGCTAAGCCTCTGTTTGCCTATAAGAGAAATAAGAATTTGAAAGACCTTATAGTACATTCACGCTTTGCCAACAAGAATGTCCAGTCTGAGTTTGTTCAAAGATCGGTGTCTGGTATTTCCCTGTTAAAGGTACTGTAAAATGTTCATCCTGCAAATCCTGTAGTGCAATCCTGGGAGGTGAGTCCTTTGAACACAATGGATGCCGCATGAGTGCCAATGACATGTGGAACTGTAGGACCGCCAATTGCATTTATTTTATTCTGTGCCCATGTCATCTTGGCTATGTTGGCGAGACGTCAAGACCAATTCAAACAAGGTTGACTGAACATCGCTCAGCGATACGTACTAATAAAATTGCGGCACCCCTAGTCAGACATTTTCAAGAAAAACAACATAAGCCTGATGACTTTAAATGGCATATCATAGAGAAGATCAGGCTTTCAGAGAATAAAGTTGGCTGCAAAGTTCGAAAAAAGAGAGAAGTCTTTTGGATTTTCAGTTTGGGTACTTTTAAAACGGGTTAAATAGTGAAATCCCGTGGGAGAATGCAATTCTTTAATTTGCATTTTTCTGTCTGAACAATAGATGTGATCTGCTTATGACTCTGAATTGCTGTCCCTTTTAGTTGAAATAGAGTTTCAGCAATATTTATTAGTCAGCCTCTATAATATATATTTAATATTAGTTTAGTACTTTTTTGGATTCTATTTGCATTTCATGAGATCATTCCAAAATATATTTTTTGCTCTCACTTTCTAATTAGATCTATTCCTTTAAATAGAAAATGTGAATCTCTGACTGGATATTTTATCTCCCTCTCAGAAACGTGGGACAACACAATATATATAGGATATTCTCCGATTATTGACCGATTGTTGCAATTGTTTTCTGTTATTTGTTTTTCATCCCTTTGGCCCCTTCAACATTTGGAGTGGCTTTCTTTTACCTCGAGGGTTACATCGAATAGTCCCTCCTTTGTGTTTCGTGCTGCATTAACATTAGTCCTTTCTTTAGTAAAACTAGAAACTCCGGAACACCGAGGCTAGTAGCCTTGTTTCTATTTCCCCTACCTTATCAGGTGTAGACGTTTATCTAACCCCGGATGAGGTATTTAAACCATCTGCCGAGTTCGGCAAAGTTGATCATTCTTCCGCCCCTCCGTTCCTGTGACGGATCTGCACGTCATGAACTCGTTAGTTTGAGAGCATTATCCTGCTTCTATTTAAAATTTTAAAGGTAAGCGATCTCTGGGATGGTTCTTCCTTTGCTCCCCCTTTGAAACTCCTATATTGCATTTAAAACTAAGACAATACTCAATCTTTTTGAGCCTTTTCCGCTTTTTTTGTTCCTTATCCATTTAATAAAAACGTATGCCTTACGGCCCCCTCCTTTTTCTTATCTACCCGGAGGAGGCTTTTAAATGATCGGTGCACAGTAATTAAGAAGCATCTTGTAATATTGGTATGCTGCCGTACAGAGGACAAGGCTCCGCAATTAAAGGTATACCTTCTCACCTTAGGGCACAGGTTTCTAAAACATTTCTTTCAGGCTTATTCGGTCCTGATTTGCTTGTATTTTAATTATTTCTGCAGGAATTTCAAAATAATATCTATCAGTACTTGTGGACACTATCAAATCCTTGGCTTATCACATAGAATCATTGCCGCTTACTCCCCTTTTTTATATCAGGTACATAGGCATATGACGTTATATCAGTCTTCTATTTGTCTTCTGGAAAGCTGAGTGCAGCCCCCCCTTTTTTCCTCCACCGCTCCTAGTACAATATATATAGATTAGGAAAGATTCGTTTTTTGAGTTAATAAACATACCGCAATCCAAGGAATTTCATGTGTTCGCCATCATTGTATGTGACTAAGAATGATTGTACCACAAAAGAATTCATTTGATTTGAATCATACCGCTTTCTTCTTCACCACGCACCTCCTTGTTAACGTGGGATTAAAATAAAAAATAAAAAAGACGAGATCAGTATTGTATAGATTTTGACTGTGTCCTGAGACGTGTGTTTTTTAGTACTGCCCTACATATAATGTAGATTAGGTTGAACAACCTTGCTAATGTTTTGGATAATTGCCTGATCCACATGGCTGACTTTTATCGTTCCACATGCCTTTCCACTATGTGTTTATGCGGCACCTATTGTTTGGGTAATTAATGCTACCCTTGTATTTGACAGGTTGCATGTGTAGGATTGCAGAATGAATTTGGGTATTCTATATTTTGTAGGATTATATACATTGCGGCCATTATTTTGCCGAGGTTTCAGGATCTTATTGACTGCTTCCTATATACAAGTCCCGCAACACTTCTCAAACTGTGAGTTTAATCTAATAAGTATGAACAAAGCTATCGAATGCGTACATAGAAATGAATTGTTAAACGATTAATCCTATGAAGTGATATAATTATCAAAGAATCAGTTAAAGTATCCCTATGCTGTAACAAACCATGCCTTTGTGATGATTATCATTGGGTCACTGATTGTATCTCTTCATTTGCTTTTTAGTTTAGTTTTGAGTACTGCACAATCTTTTGATTATGGCTTCATCATGTTTTGCCGTGGAAACAAGATAAGATATGAAATAATTTGACAGCGAAAATGTTCTCTTTTTTATATAAAGTGTATTTATTTTTACTAAAAGATGTATTTTTAACATGTGATTTTTCTGTCTTGTTTTTATGTGGAATATATTGTAATAGGATTTTTCTTTTAT
Source organism: Lissotriton vulgaris (assembly GCF_964263255.1). Classification (NCBI taxonomy): domain Eukaryota; kingdom Metazoa; phylum Chordata; class Amphibia; order Caudata; family Salamandridae; genus Lissotriton; species Lissotriton vulgaris. The sequence continues at coordinate 45,353 of NW_028242817.1, forward strand.
GTGTATGTTTCAGATATCACTGTGTGTCTCCTGAAGAAGGCGTTTTCCACGCCAAAACGCACGTCGAGTTTTACTCGTCACAATGTTGTTTTTCTTTGATACCAATGATATTACTTTGTAGGGGTGCTGTTCACATGATTAAATAATAAATGTATGAATTGTATGCTTTTTTACTATTTTTTACCATCATACGCTAGGGGTTAGGCCAGTTACCTGTATGATTTTTAATTGTGTTCATTAAAATCATGATGACTTGTATTTTAATTCTTCATGTGTGATTTTTTCGTTGTCAATTTATATTACTTGTTTGCCCATTTTGTTGACTGCCTAGGGTTTTTGTTCACACACACACATGAACTACATCATGGTCTGCCTGAGAGATACCACCATGTACACCCCCTGGGACACTCTGAAAACCACATTGAATCTCTGTCCCACCAATTCATAATGCCTGTTGTGACACTCACACAACAGGTGCACAGTCAAAGGTACTGCAGTCAGCACTCACCTGCTCCCCTGGTCTCCCATACAGCTTGCTGTACTGTGGTAGGAGGGCATCCAGCATGGCCTGGTTTTCCTCCTCTGTGAATGTTGGTACCCTCTCCATGGTAAGCTACATGTACTTTGCATCCTACGTTTCATCCAATCACTTTAAACATAAGGCCCTAACACACATTTGCATGGTACAAAATTTGTGCTTCAGCTTCACAACAATTTTGCAACATTGTATAGTTTTGCCCAACGGACTTTTGCAGGACACCTGTAGCACACACTCAAATCTCAGTGTCCATGTCAATCCAGCCTGCATTCTGGGCCTACTACTCGTCCCCTATGTATTTTTTGAGATCCACAAACGTGTATGGTGCGTTTCACGTCGTGTGTGGCACCTTTTTAATAGTGAGACGCTGCGCACGCAGGAAATGTCGGGGTACGGTTCGCTCACGTATGGCATGATTACAATGGTGAAACGCTGCGCACACGCACACAATGTCGGGGTATGGTTCACTCGCGTATGGCACAATTAGAATTGTGAAACACTGCACACACACACACGCAATGCCAGGGTACGGTTCGCTCGCGTATGGCATGATTACAAATGTGAAACGCTGCACACGCACGCAATGTTGGGGTACGGTCACTTTCTCACTTCACAATTTGAGGCTCAGCATGACCCTATGTGACAATGTCATGTGTGTGTCATGTTAAAGATTGAGCTTGCTGTTTGTGTTCTGTTAACTGCATCTGCTGTTGGTGCATGCATAATGGGTCTGTGTTGTGATTGACCTGGGCATGTGCCTTGCAGTCAGCTGCCTGGATGGGATGACAACCTTCTAATGCAGGTCTGGTGACGTGTGTCACTCCAGTGATATCTTGATCTGTTCATTCAGACCAGCCCAGTAGCTCTTTTGTGTGCATGTAATGTTCATTTCACAAAAGACAGGTGTATCTGGGTTTTTGTTGGAGTGCCAGCAAGCTGGCATATGTGTCCTGGATGTATTACGCACGCCAAACCCCATAGTGACTTGATGTGTAGTAGCAGTGTTGCATGTGCTTTGTACATTGGTGTCGTTGTTGGCTGACAGTTGTTCTCCATTCTTCCCAAACATGTCCTGCAGGGCACCGCCTCTACCAAGGCCTTTTGCAGACTTGGAGACCATGAGGGAACGTGATTGCATCCGACGTTACAGATTCACTCGAGATTTGATTCAGAACTTGGCGGATAGGCTGGAACCACATCTCCAACTGCGACAAAGGTATCCGACTGCACTGACACCAAAGCTAAAGGTGATGGCAGCCCTATATTTTCTTGCTACAGGTACGTTTCAATTTACCATAGCTGATGTGGGGGATATGTCCCAAACCATTTTCAGTCGTGTCCTACGTGATGTGTTAACTGCCATGTTAGAGCACATTGATGAATTCATCAAATTTCCAATTCCTGAAGAGTTAACAGATGTAAAGGGTGAATTCTATGCCCTGGGAGTGATGCCACATGTCATTGGGTCAATTGATGGAACACGTGTGGCTTTGGTGCCACCACAGGCTCAGGAGCAGGCCTTTCGCAACAGGAAACATTATCACTCAACAAATGCCCTGGTAGTGTGTCTTGCTAACAAGCTGATTTCACATGTTTGTGCACGTTTTCCAGGATCGTGCCATGATGCATTCATCATGAGGCGTAGCAGGGTACCAGAGATGATGCTGCAGCTGCGCAATGTTCGGGCATGTCTTGTTGGTGGGTAAACCTTGTCCTGTATGTCAAATTTTTTGTTGGCTCTGACGGCATCTCTTTACCCAATTATTTACATGATGTTTATTTGTAGGAGACGCAGGATATCCCAACACGCCGTGGCTCATGGTACCGCTCCGCAACCCAAGAACAGCTGCAGACCAGCGGTACAATCATGCACACAGCCAGACCAGGCGAGTGATTGAGCGAACTTTTGGACTCCTGAAGAGCCGACTCCGGTGCCTTGATAAGACCGGCGGATCCCTCCCATATGCCCCGGTCAAGGTGTGTAACGTCTTCATTGTGTGCTGCATGCTGCACAACATGGCAGTTGAGAAGGCTTTGCCACTCATCCTGGATCCTGAGGAGCTGGAACATCCACCCATTGAGGAAGAATGGCTTGGCCACGATGAAAGAGATGAAGAGGAGGAGGATGATATTCGGAGTCAGCTCATACGCAACTTCTTCTCTTAATGGTGAGTCACTGGGAATTAGTGTGCAAGCTTGTGGCATAGAGTGGCATGTGTTGCATACTGTGTGTCAAGCTGACTGTGTGCGAAGTCACTTTGATGTTTGTTGTGATGTGTCACACAAGTGATGATGTCATGCCACAAACATATGCGCAATGAGTGATCTTGGAATGTACATGTGTACTACATTGTTAGTGGTTTTTTACATGACCATGTCTGTATGGGAATATTTTGAACAAGGCCCCTTGTGTGCCTGTCATTCCCAGGTTGCTCTGCCTGTTGTCTGTTCATGTTATCTTCGTCCTCCAGCTATTGCTCATGATGATTGCAATGTGTGCCGATTAAGCATTCCATACATGGACCTGTGGAAATGTCAGTTCGGGTAAGAAATACAAACAGTCTGTTTTGGGTTGGTATGGTTTGGGAATGTGTGTGAACTGTTTCTGTGCATGTTGTACAATCATCTCATGACCATGGATCAAATTGCATGTAGCACCACTCCCATTACAGGTCAGTCACCCTTCTTGACAGCCATCTGTTGTGGATTTTTTTTTTTCAAAACTGGTTTTATTGAATCGCAGAAATAAACATCCACAGTGCTCCGAGCCCCGGAGGAACTGTGACTACAATCACGGGTCATGCTGTGCGAAACATTTAGTGAAACCCCCCCCCCCCTCCACCACCCCCCCGAAATACCCAACCACCCCCCGTCCTGCAACACTCCGTCTCCCCAACACCGCTATGAAAAGCATACAATCCAACATGAAAAGAACAAAGCCCCAATATGCCCTCTACATCTGCCCTTCCTAACTCCGTGGCGGCGGTGGGGGCCCCAGCCACAATCCCCTATAGTCCGCCCACCTCTTCCATATCTTATAGTGTTTTATGGGACAGCCCCTGGCCTCGAACACCGGTTTCTCCAGTCCCATGCAAAAGTCCAGGCCTTTCTTCCACCCGACCACTTTAGGAGCCCCAGGGTCTTTCCAGGCCTGAGCCACATCACGTTTGGCCAGTGTGAGTCCCAGTAGTAACAAGTGCCGCTTGTACACATTCCCACCTACCCCTTCAAGCACATGGAGCAGGCCCAATTTCGCCATTCGAGGGAGCTCCCACCCCAGCACCTCCGACAAACAGTCCCACACACGCTTCCAGAACCGCGCCAGGCCACAACATTCCCACACTGTATGCAACAGGGTGCCCAGCTCATAGCCACATCGCAAACACGCTGGGGACTCCATCAGCCCTGCCTTCCACAATCTCTCTCTGGTATAATATGCACGGTGCAAGTATTTGAATTGTATTAGCCGTAAACGGACTGCTATTGCTGCTCCCCTGGGGGACTCAAGAGCCTCCCGCCAGTCCTCCTCCTCCAGTTCTCCCACATCCCGCTCCCATCGATCTCTTAAGGGCTGTAGGTCTGAGGAACAGTGCGTCACTAATGTTTGGTATATTTTGGATATTTTACGGTCCTCCAAGTCCCCCATAAAGACTTTTGCCTCTCTCGGGCTGAATTCAGGTAGTGTAGCCAAGCCCTCCAGCGCGGGCGCCAAAGCATGTCTAAGCTGTAGGTAGCGAAAAAACTGGGTGCTGGGCATCTTGAACTCTGCACTGAGATCCTGAAAGGTCTTAAGCGTGGTGCCTCTAAGGACCTGGCCCAGAGTAGAAATTCCTATTAAGTCCCAGCTCTTAAATCCTGAAAGGGACATCAGGGCTGGCAGTTGCCCGTTATGCCAGAGCGGGGTCTCCCCAGTCAGCTTTCCCCACCATCCCATGCGGCGCAGTGCTTGCCGCCAAATCTGGAACACCACTTGCGTTGCTCTAGGCAGTCTCTTTCGCAGCTGGGGTGAGTATAAGACCGTGTGGAGGGAATCAGGTTCCATCAGAAATCGTTCTAGGGCGTACGCGGGGTCCCACCCGTCACAGTACCACCAATCATTCAGGACCACCAGATGCGAGGCCTGCTAATACGACAGAACATCCGAGGTCGCCAGTCCCCCACAATATGTGGATAGAAAGCAGGTTCACAGCGCTACTCTCGCCGCGCCACCGGCCCACAGAAAGCGACCAAGAGCCGAGTTGACTAGTCGGAACCACTGCGGTGGGACCGGGAACGGGTGATTTTGTAGTTGATATAACAATCTGGGAAGGGCAACCATCTTGAAGATGGCCGATCTACCATAAATATTGAGAGGCATGCGGTACCAGCATTTCATTTCCTGCTGCACTTTGTCCCATACAGGAACTACGTTGTGCACCCAGGCTATAGTCGGCATAATTGTCAGGAACACTCCCAAGTATTTGAGGCCCCCGACCGCTCTCTGCAGTGTCGAGGCCCACGGCCCAACCTCGAAGTGATCTCCCAAAGTCCATAAGGTGGACTTCTGCGGTTTCAAGCAGAGTCTGGAGACCTCGCCAAAGATTCTCATGATGTCTAGGACCCGCGGCCCAGAGCGGTTCACATTGGTAAGGAAGAACAGGACATCATCTGCATACAGTGCGATTCTGTCCGACGGTCCCGCCTGCCACTCAAACCCCTTCAGCTGTGTATCAATCCGGACCCACGCCGCCAGCGGCTCAATAGCTAAAGCAAATAAGTAAGGCGAGAGGGGGCATCCCTGCCGAGTACCACGTCCTATCGGGAAGGCTGCAGACACCTCCCCCGCCACCCTCACTGAGGCCGTCAGACCGGTATAAAGAAGCTTGACATAGGACAGAAAGTGGGGCCCTAAGTTGAGGCACGGAAAGAGGGCAAATAAGTAGGTCCAACTCAGGGAATCGAAGGCCCTGTCGATATCGGCTAGCAGCAGTGCCGCTTGATCCCCGGTTTTACTCATCGCTTCAACAGCTACGTGGGCTCGTCTAATATTGTGCCGCGTCGCCTTGCGGGGCATGAATCCGGCTTGGTCCGGGTGGACCAACTCCGATATATAGGGAAGAAGGCGATTCGCGAGTGCTTTAGCAAGTATTTTGGCCTCAATGTTCAGAAGAGAAATTGGCCGATAGGACTCGTGGCGATCCGGGGGCCGACCGGGTTTACAGAAGACAACAATTTCCGCATGCCTCCAGTCCGCCGGCAGTAGGCCCTCCTCTCGCGCTGCCTCCAGGGCGGCCTTGTCGTGCGGGAAACCGTTGGGCCCGGGAGCCTTACCAGCATTAAGTTCCCCCAGTGCCGTGCCCAATTCATCGGCCGAAAGTGGGGCCTCAAGGAGCTCCCGCACATCATCAGAGAGCGTGCGGGGCGGGAGATCAGCTATAAATTTATCAACATCAAGTGCCGAGAGAGGGTCCCGCGGGGCACACTGCGCCGCAAAGTAGCCCGCGAAGCTGTTCGCAAGTTCCTTGGGAGCCGTAATGGAGACCCCGGTGTCATCTCTAAGGCCTGGCAGGTCCCGTGCCTGGAACACCTTTTGGCAGAGCCTATGAAGCATGGTGCTGGACTTGTCGCCCCATTGATAAATTCTACTCCTGGTCGCCAACCAAATCTGGCGGGCCTCGTCTAGCTGGAGAGAGGCGTATGACTGTTGCGCCAGCAAAAGTTGCCCTACGTCTTCTAAGCGATTCGCCACCCCACATTGAGTTTCCAACCGCTCCACCTCCGCTGCTGCCCGCACCAGTTCCTCCCGTCATTTGCGACGCGCTGCCGCACACCATGTTATGTCTACCCCGCGCAGCGTGGGTTTCATAGCCTCTCAAACCGTCCGTGTATCGGGAGACTGTGCCTAGGTTTTCTTCCCAGTACTGGGCAATAGCCACCTCTAGATGTTGTTGATACGCCTCTTGTTGCAAATGCCAGGTGGAGAGTCTCCACCGGAATGGGCGCCTCTCCCTGTCGAGGGCGACCTCCACAACCACGGGGAAGTGATCTGAAAGTCCCCGCGGCCGGATAGCCGCCGAGACCACCCTGGAAATGACCGCCGCGGGAACAAAAATGTAATCCAGTCTCGAAAATGAGCGGTGGACCGCCGAGACGTACGTGTATTCCCTCTCATGTGTATGGAAATATCGCCATGTGTCTACCCAGTTAAGGCCATTCACCATGCTGTGTAATTTAGTGGGGGTATCAACAGCAGGATCTCCCCTGAGTCTGAGGCGATCAAGTCGACACTGCATGACATCGTTCCAGTCTCCCCCAATCACTGCAAGGCTCTCAGGGATCTCGGCCCACACTGCGAAGAGTTTTTCAATTAGGGCCCACTGCAGCGGGGGTGGAGCATAGACGAATGTCCGACTAATTATCGACAGACATAATATCGATACACCAAAATATCGGAACACAAATATCGAGGGACAAAATATTGGGATGCTATCTTTAAAAAGGTAAGTACAAAAATATCGGGAAAAAAAATATTGAATGTAAAAAATATTGTTTTTTGTACAATATCGTTATATTTTGATTAAAAACAAATATTATATTAACAAAATAATAATTATGAATTTAATAAACATGTTTAAAAATATAATATTCTATAAAATATTAACAATTAATGTAAAAAAAGTATTAATAAATATATAATACACAGTATATTTTTCATTAATAATAACTCTAAATCAATTATTTTAATAACTTATAAATATATAAACATATATTATAAATATAAATGTATATACATACAATAGTATTATAAATTACAATTAATAACAACATAACATAAAAAAAAACATACATTAAATATATATAAATAATTGTATAAACATAATTTAATTTTATAAATAAAAATGAATAACAACATAAAAGTAATAATAATAAAATTATAAACATTGATAGCGTATGAGTAGAAATTACTATTCCAACTCCAGAGAGCGCAACAGTAGGGAAAGTGTTTTTTGTACAATATCGTTATATTTTGATTAAAAACAAATATTATATTAACAAAATAATAATTATGAATTTAATAAACATGTTTAAAAATATAATATTTTATAAAATATTAACAATTAATGTAAAAAAAGTATTAAGAAATATATAATACACAGTATATTTTTCATTAATAATAACTCTAAATTAATTATTTTAATAACTTATAAATATATAAACATATATTATAAATATAAATGTATATACATACAATAGTATTATAAATTACAATTAATAACAACATAACATTAAAAAAAACATACATTAAATATATATAAATAATTGTATAAACATAATTTAATTTTATAAATAAAAATGAATAACAACATAAAAGTAATAATAATAAAATTATAAACATTGATAGCGTATGAGTAGAAATTACTATTCCAACTCCAGAGAGCGCAACAGTAGGGAAAGTGTTGGATAGCGTAGGGGTTAAAAATACTATTCCCACTCCAGAGAGTGCAACAGTAGGGAAAGTGTTGGATAGCGTAGGGGTTAAAAATACTATTCCCACTCCAGAGAGTGCAACAGTAGGGAAAGTGTTTGATAGCGTAGGGGTAAAAATTACTATTCCCACTCCAGTGAGTGCAACAGTAGGGAAAGTGGTGGATAGCGTAGGGGTAAAAATTACTATTCCAATTCCAGAGAGTGCAACAGTAGGGAAAGTGTTGGATAGCGTAGGGGTAAAAATTACTATTCCCACTCCAGAGAGTGCAACAGTAGGGAAAGTGTTGGATAGCGTAGGGGTAAAAATTACTATTCCCACTCCAGAGAGTGCAACAGTAGGGAAAGTGTTGGATAGCGTAGGGGTAAAAATTACTATTCCCACTCCAAAGAGTGCAACAGTAGGGAAAGTGTTGGATAGCGTAGGGGTAAAAATTACTATTCCTACTCCAGAGAGTGCAACAGTAGGGAAAGTGTTGGATAGCGTAGGGGTAATAATTACTATTCCCACTCCAGAGAGTGCAACAGTAGGGAAAGTGTTGGATAGCGTAGGGGTAAAAATTACTATTCCCACTCCAGAGAGTGCAACTGTAGGGAAAGTGTTGGATAGCGCAGAGGTAAAATTTACTATTCCCACTCCAGAGAGTGCAACAGTAGGGAAAGTGTTGGATAGCGTAGGGGTAAACATTTCTATTCCCACTCCAGAGAGTGCAACAGTAGGGAAAGTGTTGGATAGCGTAGGGGTAAAAATTACTATTCCTACTCTAGAGAGTGCAACAGTAGGGAAAGTGTTGGAAGGCGTAGGGGTAAAAATTACTATTCCCACTCCAGAGAGTGCAACAGTAGGGAAAGTGTTGGATAGCGTAGGGGTAAAAATTACTATTCCCACTCCAGAGAGTGCAACAGTAGGGAAAGTGTTGGATAGCGTAGAGGTAAAATGTACTATTCCCACTCCAGAGAGTGCAACAGTAGGGAAAGTGTTGGATAGCGTAGGGGTAAAAATTACTATTCCCACTCCAGAGAGTGCAACAGTAGGGAAAGTGTTGGATAGCGTAGGGGTAAAATTTACTATTCCCACTCCAGAGAGTGCAACAGTAGGGAAAGTGTTGGATAGCGTAGGGGTAAAAATTACTATTCCCACTCCAGAGAGTGCAACAGTAGGGAAAGTGTTGGATAGCGTAGAGGTAAAATTTACTATTCCCACTCCAGAGAGTGCAACAGTAGGGAAAGTGTTGGATAGCGTAGGGGTAAACATTTCTATTCCCACTCCAGAGAGTGCAACAGTAGGGAAAGTGTTGGATAGCGTAGGGGTAAAAATTACTATTCCTACTCTAGAGAGTGCAACAGTAGGGAAAGTGTTGGATAGCGTAGGGGTAAAAATTACTATTCCCACTCCAGAGAGTGCAACAGTAGGTAAAGTGTTGGATAGCGTAGGGGTAAAAATTACTATTCCCACTCCAGAGAGTGCAACAGTAGGGAAAGTGTTGGATAGCGTAGGGGTAAAATTTACTATTCCCACTCCAGAGAGTGCAACAGTAGGGAAAGTGTTGGATAGCGTAGGGGTAAAAATTACTATTCCCACTCCAGAGAGTGCAACAGTAGGGAAAGTGTTGGATAGCGTAGGAGTTAAAATAACATACTTATAAATAAAAAATAACATTAATTAATCAAAATATAAACTATTACATAAATAATTACCAATTAATTAAAAATAATTACCAATTAATAAAAACTATTTAATAATTCCTACAAATTAACACTTAATTTAACATAATTAAATTACTTCCCATCCTATTCCCCTATAAACCCACAACCCCCTACATAACATATTTATCAATTAATCTATTAATTAAAAATTATTAACAATTAATTCAAATTAATTACCAATTATTTAAATTTAATTATTCATTCCTACTAATTAATACTTATTTTAACATAATTACATTACTTCCCACACTATTCCCCTATAAACCCACAACCCACTGCATAACATATTTATCAATTAATCTAATAATTAAAAAATAATAACAAATAATTAAAAATAATTACCAATTTATTAAAATTAATTACCAATTAATAAATTTAATTATTAATTCCTACTAATTAATACTTATTTTAACATAATGAAATTACTTCCCACCCTATTCCCCTATTAACCCACAACCCGCTACATAACATATTTATCAATTAATCTATTAATTAAAAATTAATACCAATTAATTTTAATTAATTACAAATTAATTAAAATTAATGAATCATTCCACACTAATTAATACTTATTTTAACATAATTAAATTACTTCCCACCCTTTTCCCCTATAAAACAACAACCCGCTACTGAACTAAAATGCTAAATTTAATTAAATTACATAAATAAATACTTAAAAACATATTATATACATTATAATATACAAAAAAATTATTAGAAAATCGATATTACTACACATCGATATATTTAACTTCGATATTACTAATATCGATATTAAATAGTGTCAATATTACTTACCTTCGGAATTATGTTACATCGATATTTAAATTTCGATATATTTGTATATCGATATTTAAATTTCGATATTATGTCTGTGTACTGCATAGACACTCCCAAGAACCTCGGAGTCTGAGCCCACCATCCCATGTACAAAAATATATCGGCCCTGGGCGTCTATCCAGTGTTTGGTGTGTATAAAGGCCAGTTTACGATGTATCAGCAAGGCCACCCCCCTGGAACCCCTCCCAAAGCCCGCGTGGTAGACTTGATCATATCCATATCTTTGTAGGCTCAGTGCTTTGTTACCCATGAGGTGTGTTTCTTGCAGCATCATGACATCTACATTCTCCTTCTTCTTCTTCCGCTCCCCGCTTAATCTTGTCTAGCACACCCCTCACATTCCAGCTCATCACTCTCATGAGGGCACCTAGTTGTGCCCGCCTAGGGTTTTCAGCCCCCATCTAAGCACAGGTGAATTCGTACAGCAGGCAATAGGCTCAACAAACCTGAACACCACAGCAGCATCTTTCGAGATAATTGTGAGCAGGACAGCCCTGTCCCCCCACCTCCCTCAGGCCCCAACCCCCCTACCCCAACGGCAATCAACGTCCCACAACTCCCCCCCGCCCCCACCCCATACCTCAATGAACAATGAAGTACCTGTTGTGGTGAAGCTTGGCTCCTGCCCCCAACGTGAGACAGACCACCCACCCCACCAATGGACCCCCATCGCTACCCAAAACTCACAAACAACTAAACCAAACAGAGGGGTCAAGTCCGCCCTCCTTAAGCCGTCCCCCCACCCGAGTCCCGAAACCATAAAGTTACTTGTACAAATGAAATCCTTTGCTTCGATCCGCCACAGCTGTTCACATCAGGGGGGAGCGAATCAACTCCCCACAAATCTCAATGGAGCCATCGATTGGCGCTGTGGAAGCTAAGACGCCGGATTTTGAGAGTCTGGAGCCCCAGTAGTTCCCGCTGCCCCACCATCCGTGGAGGAGTTTTTCTTTGAGCGGGACCTCCAATTACTTCTGCTGGGCGACCTCCGCGGAGTCCGAGGGGGCCCGGTCGTGGAGGAGTCTGAATCCCGACCCGGGGGGGTGTGCACTCAAATGCGGACTGTCTCGTCTGTCCAGGCGAAGACCTCCTCAGGTGTATTAAAGAACAGAGTCCTGGATTGAAACACCACCCGCAGGCGGGCTGGATATAGCAGGGCATATTGGATTTTCAGACCATGCAGCCTCGCTTTAGCTTCAGTGAAGGATTGGCGCTGCTTCTGCACTAGCTTAGTGTAGTCCGGAAAAATTAGGATCTTATGATTGTCGTATGGCAGAGGGTCCTTCAGACGGGCTTGACGCAGAATCGTGTCGCAGTCGTGATAGTTAAGGAGCTTGGCTATTACAGTCCGAGGGCGTTCTCCCACCGGCGGCTTCTGTGTCAGCGCCCTGTGTGCCCGTTTGACGATAAAGCAGTGCGATAGGGACTCCGGCAGCATCCAACTTTCTGTCCAATTGGTCAGGAAGGCCTCCATGTCGCCCTTCTCGCAATCTTCTGGAAAACCCACAAACCGTAGGTTATTCCATCGGTCGCGCCCTTCCGCATCCTCTGCCCTCAGGGCAAGGCCCCTCTGGATGCCCTCCATGTTAGCCACCTTCTTCTTAAGGGTCGCAACATCTTCCTCCACCCCCGTGATCCTAGTTTCGGCTTCCGATATGCGGGCCACTGCATTGCGTAGGTCCTGGCGCAGTAGCGTCACGTCTGCTCCAACCGCCCCAATTTTTGCATCCAACATGTCCCGGGATTGCGTTATCACCGCCATGAGGGCAGCATTGTCAGGGACAGACGTAGGAGGACCCCCAGCCGCTCCAGCACCCCCAGGCGGGCCTGTGAATTTGTCTATGGTGCCCTGTTTGGAGGTGTGACCGCTATTGCCTCTCCTCGTCATGGCTGCCAAGTAATGCGAAGGCGAGGTCCGAGACGCTATCTGTAGGGCCAACAAGGTGTAGGAGGCCCCTCCTCGGCCGAAACGCGCCACTGCCTAGGGCCACACCCCCCTGCATTCCGGCTGTACCGTCACCGGGTGCCTCTCCCTCCAACAGCCAGTAAATGGGCCAACGCCAGGACCAAGGCCACGTGTGTCGCTCCGCAGGGCGCTCTCCAGGAGGGGGGCCACCACCTCTGACCTGCAGGCCTACTCCACCAAGCCAGGCTATAGCCTTCACGGGACCAATCCACTGTGAGGCAGTATACCGCCCGGCTCCCCTGCCCGTCTCCTCCTCCGTGTATCGGGATCTGCCCAGTGGCCCCGTAGTGGTTCCGTGCCTGGGGAGGATAAAGTTCAGTACACCACGGGGGGGGATGCCGGAACTGCGCCCCTTGGCCAAGTGTCACACCCCCCCCCACTTGAGCAGCTCCAAGGAATGCCACTTGGCTGCAGGAGAAGGTATATGGGGGGAGCTAAGTTGTGTCACCAGGGGAGGAGGGGGGGCACTCCTCCGCCCCACAGAACGGCTGCCGCAACCTCGCGGCAGCCCGCCCAGCAGCCAATCCCGCCCGCGAGAAAGCTGAAGATGCGGAGCGGGGGCCTCCAGTAGATTGTCCACGGCGCCCTCCCCAAGCGCGGCCCGGGTACCTCCTCCGCCGCCGCCTCCGCGATCTTGATGGCAGGGACGGGCTCCTTCCTCTGCGGCACGCCGGCCGCGCCCCACTTCCGGTCTGCTGTTGTTAGGCGAGAGCCCCGGCTTCACTCGTGGCCACAGGCCTCTCCACACCGGGGCTCAAGTCGCCGCACAGCAAGCCTCCACAGCCCGCAAACGATCACCGCAGCTCCGCTGCAGGGTCCGGTGGGCGAATCCATTGGCTCGGGCTGCCTTGGGTGAGGGAAGCAGAGGATAACGTCAGGATATTAGATCGGCGGGACGGAGCTCTCTCAAGCTGCGTCCGCCATGATCGCCGCCTTGGCCACGCCCCCGATCTGTTGTGGAATTTTGACTCTGGTGAATGCATCAATGTGTGGAAACCTTGACCCTGACATATTTCGGAAAAGACCGGTTGACATTGTGTTGGACATCACAACCACAGGCTCTGTGTGGAATTGCAGCCTCACGGTGTGCAGCAGGATGTGTCAGGCTCATTCCCTTAATCTTGTGGGCCAGTACAGTTTGATTTCCAAACAACCATGTTGTGAAGGTGTGGGCCAGTGTATGTCCCACATGTTCAGTCAACTGTCCTGTGAGTCTGCTTGTATGGATCCATTGCCCCTTGTGTCAGTATGTCATGTCACTGTCACGTCGCTACAACAGTGCCAGTGTAGAACACTGCTTTGCAATCCTTCTCTGTAAGTTGAGCTTAACTTTCTATTCCCATGATGCCAGGAATGTTGCGCTGATGATGTCCCAAAGTTGTGCTATGGCAAATGTAAACACTTCCGTGTCACCAGTCGGGTGACGTTAATCCCAGTATTCTCTTGTGTAGGCTTGCATATCCTGGTCACCGTAGGGGTGGTTTAGTGGATTTGTTCCTCATTACTCTCTGTTTAGTTTGGTCCCACCTCCTTGTCATGTTCGGCATTGTAAGGCACAGTTTGAATAGCCAATGATTGGCTCTTGCGAGGCTTCCTTGTGTTTAGATATTTCCATTCCTCTTCGGATGAGCTTGTTACGACTCTTGCGGGTGATGTGTAATTTACCTTCATGACCCTCACGGATTCCCAGGGCTAAGTACGGTTTGTTGGCTCTGTGTGAGTAGCACTGCTACACATTCAATTTAATGTAATTTGGAGCCTCATTCATACACTCATACACTGTGACTTAGTTGATTACTGCATGGATCTAATTGCATTGAAGCAGCCTTTTGTGCATTACACACCCTTCAGTTAGGTGACAAACTCTGCTACCTTTTATGTGTCCGTGTTCAATCCTCAGATCTAGTATCATTTCAAAATGTGTGATCCCAAATAGGATACAGTGGCTGTGGTTGAAAAAATTCACAGGTGTAACTGTTACAGTGTAGGTAATGAGGTATTTGGTGATTCATTGACAAGAAGTGTTGAATCGTTATGCTTGTTTACCTTTGTTTCAGATCTCCCTCCCTGCTGTTCCCATCCTCTCCTTTCCTCGCCTGATCACCCTTTGGAGTCTGTCATTTATACTCAGACCAAGGGGCTATCTGGAGATGGGCCCCTTTCATAATCGTACTACTCTGAGGATCAAAGGTACCGACAGTCCCTGTCAGTCTTGTGTGCAGATTGTTTCACCAGCATTACAGGTAACATCATTGTATGACTGTTATTTTCTTCAGAGCAATGCCACTGTCCATGTACATTGGCTAAAGCAGCATGGACCAAAACAAACTTGATCCATTTGAGTAGTATTTGTGTTACCAACAGTACATTGTGCCTCATTACTGTCACCACAGATCTCTTGCCAGTCTGCATGCGTCATCTATGGCATATTTTAGAATGATTGTGCATATGTGGTTATGTGTACTGTGGCAACATGCATGCTGTTTGTAATGGCTAATGGTCCATATTGTGCATGACGTACATGGTTGTATATTTATTGTTTTAGCTTGATAACCACAACGGGCAGGGAACACCTGCTGATGCTGTATGTCCTGTGTCCCGCTTGGCCTTTTGGTGCCAGATCCTGATCCCGTCATATTTGGTGATTGTCTACACATTTTCGTGCAGTGACCCATGAGTAACCAGACACACCTTCCTTTCCATACGCATGTTACATGATGCCTTGCATAAATCCATGTTTTTGTGTGCTTGTTTTGCATGGTGTCTCACCCCTTCTGCCGTCATGTGTTCACTCATTCGTGCTGCTGCCTCCGCAGTGACACCGCAACACTGAGTGCCCTGATTCTGGAACACACAAGCCTCCAAGTTGCTCCTTCATCCATCCATCCATCCATCCATCCATCCGTTCTTAAGGCAGGCCCCGGCTTGTCAGTGCCATTGTTGCACCACCTCCATGCCAAAGGCAGGACCCTCACCGCCTGTAACGTGCATAGTGCAAGACCCTCTGGTCATTCCATGACGCAGGTAACACAACACAGTCATGCTCCTGCCACCCTCCACACAGTGAACACCAGACAATCATCCACCTGGTATCAGGCAATCCTTAAGCTCAAACATGACAGCTTCGCAGGCTGTGTGCAACTCATACTGCCAACACCGCGTTGCCCCACATAACAGTGCATGTCCGTACAACCAGGTCATGTGCCTCGTACTGCACACACGCTACTTCCACCAGTACCCCATTGGACTCTGTTATAGTGCGCTGAAATGTAGGCAGCATACGGAGGAGCAAGTAATGAAGCAGGCAAAATGACCAGGTTTCAAGGGCTTGGCAAGACTCACATTCAGACATAATTGTACGCGGCGTAAGAGGTGGTTTAGTCCAACATTGGCTGGTTCCTACCTGTAAGGTTTCACCTCCTGATCTTTGTTTGTCAAACCAAGGACCAATGAGCAAGTGCTTGTCATTGGAACGTAGAGATCGTGATTGACAATAGGGACAGAGGCTCCTCTTTAGGTTGACCGGCCCACGGCCTTGTCCTGCCCTGAAGGCGCGTTTTAGCACATAGAAATCTTGTTGTGTAGCCATGGTCAGCCAATGGACTAGTAGAAGAAACGGGTAGATATGTTGTCAAACTGAGACTCCACATGTCAGGCGGTCAACTGCATTTTTGAGAGTCTGCAGTATACGTAGCAAGCCTAATGTGAGATACACCGATGGGCATGTTGCGTAGTCAAAATGGGAGGTTATCAGTGCATGAACCACCGTTTTCTGGAGTATATTGTGCAGATTGCTAATAGATCTGTAGATGATTTAAATGTTGCCTACAGAAACGGCAGCCGCCTCTTGTACCTGTGTGGGAAGGGATAGCTGATCGTCCCATCAGACTCACAGATCCCTGACCAAGTCCTTGTGTGCCAGAGAAAAGGCCAGTTACTCTGGCCACCAAAGTTGAGAAGAGAGGGCAGAAGGTTGGTTTAGGAATATAGGACTTAGGTGTTATCTGGATTAAGTTTGAAGAAAATGTGGTCCATCCAGGCCGTAATTTTTAGACAATTTTGGAGAGGGTCAAAATTTGCTTCTCAGACATTGGACTACTACATCAGCATGCAGGCACCCACATACACAGAATACATGGGTCAGGGGTAGAGCAACTCCTGGCTGGAGGACAAAACCACCATCCTGCATTGGTACATAAACATTTGCATCCAGTTCTCTAAGTCAACACCATCACTACCTCATGCTGCTAGTCCCGCCACATGTTGTAAATTATCTTCAGATGGATCCACTCCTAGTCAAGACAGACAGCCACCCAGGTCCACAAGACCAGCCGGCTCAACTACAGCAACAACCTCTACACAGAAACAAGAGCCAGACTCCAGGAGCACTTGTGCACATCCAGGGTGCATGCCACACCTCATCCTCAAAATCCCCTGCCAAAGCCACATGACCGTCCACCTGAGATAACTACAATAGTCCCACTGTCAACTGCAGGATCACCTTCATACTCCTCAGCCACACACAGTAGGCACTCCACAACCACAGGCCAAAAAACAAATATGGACGTCCGTCCAGCCACCCTTGCCCTGGGCAACATTCATCACATCCACAGTACAACTGCATGCGGGTGATAGTTCTCCCACCTCAACAGGGTACTCCCTCTCTGAACACCTACACATTACCCATGACCTCTACCCCTTCATGAGACTCTTCTGTAACTGTCTGTCAGAGCAGTATGGCAAGCCACCCCCCTAAGAAGATAGTAACCATCACTGGTGAGTATTGCCCTCCATGTATGTAGTTGATGATACATTGTGACCTATGTGTGTCCTCAACCGGACTCAGATCCCGGTGTATGGATGGCTTGAGTTTGTTCCACACTCTGGCATACTTTGACATATTCCCACACGTATGTTGTTGACTCTGGGAAAAAGACCTCAAAATCAATATGTATTGTGTTTGTTATATTTATTTATCCATCTTGTGCGTGAAATGTGAGTAAGTGGTAGGTGCTGTACAAAAATGCTGGGAATCCAAAGTTCACAGAGGGAGATGTGATGCCTTGCAGTTTGAGTCAACAGAGTCCAGACCACAGTGCTTGACATCAATGGTCACACTGCGACCAGCAAGTCCTTTTGGGAGAGTCAGACAGTCAATAAGGTGATGCTGTTGCACATGAAGACAAGATGCCAGACCAGGTGACCTGGGAGATGCGCATTGCTCACTGCCTCTCAACGTCTTCTCCGTGAATGACCCACCTTCCTTGGGGGACCCTCATATGCAGGCCTTGACGATGCCTGGGATGCTCCGTCGGACAAATCCACCTCCTCCTCCTTCCCTGTGCCTGTTGGCAGTCTTTGCCTCGATGTTTCAGGCCTGGTGACACAAAGAGGGTGCAGCATGTTGTCAGCAATACGACAGAATGAATTGCTTATGTCCCTCTCCACCGCCAAGAGCTCAGCCAGTCTTGCCTCCATACATCCTTGGTGTCGTCGTTGACTGGCATGTTGCTCGGCCAGCTGGTTTTTTAATTCGATGAGGGCCCCCACTCCCTGGCTGAACTCCCTGGTGTCCCTCTGGTATACCTCCATGATGTTTCTGAGTTCAGATATACCAGACCCTGCAGCTTGCTGGTCAGGTTCTCACCTCCGCCTTGTGCCACTCCTATCACCCCTGCCCACATGAGCCTGGCCTGCTGTTGTGGGCACATCGGGTCGACGGGACCCCTGAGGATTGACAGTGGTGGTGTTGTCTGCCACCTCCTGAGTGCCCGGTGAACCTTGTCCCTCATTGTCAGACTGGCTCAGTTGTGGATTGTGGGCAGGGCTCCGAGCTGTCTGCTGGGATATGGCAGGAATGGGTGTGGTGGGTGGCACAGATGTCCTTGATCCAGCTGCTGTACGGGTTTGGGATCCAGAGGTGCCAGGTTGGTCGGGGTCATCCATGGAGTGGTGAGAGGCGTCGCTGTTGGTGGGATCAGGATCCTGCGGAGCCTGGGACTGTGATCCATCTCCCCCCTGGTTGGGAGTAGGTTCCGCACGTTGCCCTGTGGGTGTGAGAGTCAAACGATGTTAATGCCATTTAAAGCAACATCCAATTTTCATATACATTGTCGTTGTCACTGTTCCACCTGCTTAGGATTTATCTCAATGTTCACTTGTGGATGGGTATTTTGTGGGGTCAGATGGATCTGTGCTCAGGAGTCATTGACATGTGAGGGTCTATTTACAATGACTGGCACAGCCAGGCATATCAGCAGGGATTTGGCAGTCACTGAGCACCACAGCTATTCCGGCATGGATGCAACACCTTTACACTGTGGATCACCATGGTGGGAAAACATGACAGCGGCGTCCCTCATCTGTGCCATGGAAGTGGCACAATGCTGGAGTTGTGTCGCTTGCGCAACGCAGATACAAAAATGCTCTGTGTGGCCCTATCTGCACAATGCTGTGTCAATCCTTACGTCTGCTTCAAGCATGCACAGGGTTTTTAGGCAGCATATGCATAAAAGTGAGTGAGTGAACTGTTTGATTTCACTCAGCTACTTTTGTGAGGTCTTGCTGTGCTGTGACGGGCAGCCATCCCCTACCCCAACACAACCAGTACACCGACTTCTGGCGCAGGGCTTTAGAACTTGGCACATCTCCCAGATGCATCACCTTTTCAATACCCAGCACCATGGCGCAAATTTTGTGCATCCGTTGCCTCACAAAGGTGAAGCTATGGCGTTGTGATATAAGCGCAAGGGACTTGTGAATCCGCCCGTGCATTTTTTGCTTGGATGCTTCATCAGATCTGTATTTGTTGTGTTACATGACAATTGTGACAGTGGGGCACTCCATTGCCTGTCCCTGGTGGCTATGTTTAGGCAAGGGGTGTGTGTGACAGGCCGTGCTTGTAGTTTGACTCTGATTTGCAACTGGGCGTCACTCGAGGTGTGGCTGTCCCCCCATGGAGCATGCTGCCATGACAGTGGTTGTGAGTTCCTGTGCAAGATATCTGACCTTGTTGTCCTGATGTTAGTGTTTGCACTGGTTACAGGAGGGCCTTGTGCTGCCTACACCAGGGCCCACTGTCAGCTATCTTGTCAGTACATTCACACACCATGTACATCAAGCATGGTGTATGGGTGTGTACCTGGGCCATATGGGATGACTGCAGTTGGGCATGTGCATACACAGCATTGTTGTTAGGGGTGGCCTTATTTTTAGGTTCTTCACCATCCCCCTTGTACCCTCCCACCCTCCCCCTTGTACCCTTCTGGTCCTCCCCCTTGCAACCTTCTGGCCCTACCCCTTGCACCAACCCCCATTCTGTTGGGCATTGCTGGGAGTCCTCTGCACCCACCCCTCATATGTCTGGGAACTGCTGGGAGTCCTCTGCACCCACCCCTCATATGCCTGGGCACTGCTGGGACTCCTCTGCAGCCACCCCTCATATGTCTGGGTACTGCTGGGATTCATAACCACCCACCTCTCATATGTCTGGGCACTGCTGGGAGTCCTCTGCACCCACCCCTCTTATGTCTGGGCACTGCTGGGAGTCATATCCACCCACCCCTCATATGTCTGGGCACTGATGGGAGTCCTCTGCACCCACCCCTCTTATGTCTGGGCACTGCTGGGAGTCATATTCACCCAACCCTCATATATCTGGGCACTGCTGGGACTCCTCTGCACCCACCCCTCCTATGTCTGGGCACAGCTGGGAGTCATATCCACGCACCCCTCATATGTCTGGGCACTGCTGGGACTCATATCCACCCACCCCTCATATGTCCAGGCACTGCTGGAAGTCATATCCACCCACCCCTCATATGTCTGGGCACTTCTGGAAGTCCTCTGCACCCACCCCTCTTATGTCTGGGCACTGCTGGGAGTCTTATCCACCCACCCCTCATATGTCTGGGCACTATTGGGAGTCCTCTGCCCCCACCCCTCTTATGTCTGGGCACTGCTGGGAGTCATATCCACCCACCCCTCATATGTCTGGGCACTGCTGGGAGTCATATCCACCCACCCCTCATATGTCTGAGCACTGCTGGGAGTCATATCCATCCACCCCTCATATGTCTGGGCACTGCTGGAAGTCCTCTGCACCCACCCCTCTTATGTATGGGCACTGCTGGGAGTCATATCCACCCACCCCTCATATGTCTGGGCACTAATGGGACTCATATCCACCCACCCCTCATATGTCTGGGCATTGCTGGGAGTCCTCTGCACCCACCCCTCATATGTCTGGGCACAGCTGGGAGTCCTCTGCACCCACCCCTCATATGTCTGGGCACTGCTGGGAGTCATATCCACCCACTCCTCATATGTCTGGGCACGGCTGGGAGTCCTCTGCACCCACCCCTCCTATGTCTGGGCACTGCTGGGAGTCATATCCACCCACCCCTCATATGTCTTGGCACTGCTGGGAGTCCTCTGCACCCACCCCTCTTATGTCTGGGCACTGCTGGGAGTCATATCCACCCACCCCCCATATGTTTGGCCACTGCTGGGACTCCTCTGCACCTACCCCTCATATGTCTGGGCACTGCTGGGAGTCATATCCACTCACCCCTCATATATCTGGGCACTGCTAGAAGTCATATCCACCCACCCCTCATGTGTCTGGCCACTGCCTGCTGGGACTCTTCTGCACCCACCCCTCATATGTCTGGGCACTGCTGGGACTCATATCCACTCACCCCTCATATG
Source organism: Lissotriton vulgaris (assembly GCF_964263255.1). Taxonomy (NCBI): domain Eukaryota; kingdom Metazoa; phylum Chordata; class Amphibia; order Caudata; family Salamandridae; genus Lissotriton; species Lissotriton vulgaris. The sequence continues at coordinate 66,577 of NW_028242817.1, forward strand.
TCTGGGCACTGCTAGAAGTCCTCTGCACCCACCCCTCGTATGTCTGGGCACTGCTGGGAGTCATATCCATCCACCCCTCATATGTCTGGGCACTGCTGGAAGTCCTCTGCACCCACCCCTCTTATGTATGGGCACTGCTGGGAGTCATATCCACCCACCCCTCATATGTCTGGGCACTAATGGGACTCATATCCACCCATCCCTCATATGTCTGGGCATTGCTGGGAGTCCTCTGCACCCACCCCTCATATGTCTGGGCACTGCTGGGAGTCCTCTGCACCCACCCCTCATATGTCTGGGCACTGCTGGGAGTCATATCCACCCACTCCTCATATGTCTGGGCACGGCTGGGAGTCCTCTGCACCCACCCCTCCTATGTCTGGGCACTGCTGGGAGTCATATCCACCCACCCCTCATATGTCTTGGCACTGCTGGGAGTCCTCTGCACCCACCCCTCTTATGTCTGGGCACTGCTGGGAGTCATATCCACCCACCCCCCATATGTTTGGCCACTGCTGGGACTCCTCTGCACCTACCCCTCATATGTCTGGGCACTGCTGGGAGTCATATCCACTCACCCCTCATATATCTGGGCACTGCTAGAAGTCATATCCACCCACCCCTCATGTGTCTGGCCACTGCCTGCTGGGACTCTTCTGCACCCACCCCTCATATGTCTGGGCACTGCTGGGACTCATATCCACTCACCCCTCATATGTCTGGGCACTGCTAGAAGTCCTCTGCACCCACCCCTCGTATGTCTGGGCACTGCTGGGAGTCATATCCACCCACCCCTTATACATCTAGGCACTGCTGGGAGTCCTCTGCTCCCACCCCTCTTATGTCTGGGCACTGCTGGGAGTCATATCCACTTACCCCTCATATGTCTGGGCATTGCAGGGAGTCCTCTGCACCCACCCCTCATATGTCTGGGCACTGCTGGGAGTCATATCCACCCACCCCTCATATGTCTGGGCACTGCTGGGAGTCCTCTGCACCAACCCCTCCTATGTCTGGGCAATGCTGGTACTCCTCTGCACTCACCTCTCATGTGTCTGGGCACTGCTGGGACTCATATCCACCACACCTCATATGTCTGGGCACTGCTGGGAGTCATATCCACCCACCCCTCATATGTCTGGGCACTGCTGGGAGTCCTCTGCACCCACTCCTCATATGTCTGGGCACTGCTGGGATTCATATCCACCCACCCCTCATATGTCTGGGCACTGCTGGGACTCATATCCACCCACCCCTCATATGTCTTGGCAGTGCTGGAAGTCATATCCACCCACCCCTCATATGTCTTGGCACTGCTGGGAGTCATATCCACCCACCCCTCATATGTCTGGGCTCTGGTGGGACTCATATCCACCCACCCCTCATATGTCTGGGCACTGCTGGGAGTCATATCCACCACCCCTCATATGTCTGGGCACTGCTGGGAGTCCCCCCATGTGACACGAGTTGTTTGTATACTCACCAGGCTCCACGACTC